>NC_080541.1:92873678-92974206 GCF_028640845.1 Ahaetulla prasina | reverse complement strand
ACCATTAGATGGATGTACAGAAGCATAAATGGTTAGCATGTGAAAGACTATAGCTATTAAATTACAGACTACTCTAACATAAAGAACTAGGTGCTCATTAGACCTAATTTAGGCATAGATCATAATCTGGTTAATTTGACTGAGAGTGACATGGCCTCCAGAATTGTATCAGAGGTATAACTATGAAGGCTATAACTTTTCCCTAGCATGGTGAAGACATACTAAGATGATAGAAAACATACCATGAATTACAGAGAATGGCTACAGCATCCAAATAATATCCATCCAGAAATGAGGTTGGTTTCCACTGATGGCATTCAGGAAGCTGTTAAACACCTGGCACTTATGCCAGGTTTTGGGACAATGTGAAGATTGAGACCCTGTTATATTGGAGGTGAAAGAGGAGATTAGTTGGTTTATATCAAGCCACTAATTATTTCATTTCGCTTTTTGTCTTTTTAAACTTTTTCATTTGTGAAATAAATAAATCCAGCTAACCTTGTAAACTGAGAATTTGAGACTATCTAGGCCCACCATGACATCTATGCACGGTCACTCACGCCCTCGTGACGTCTCGTCAGGATTACTGCAATGCTCTCTACATGGGGCTCCCCTTGAGGGGCACCCGGAGGCTTCAGTTAGTTCAGAATGCGGCTGCGTGGGTATAGAGGGAGCCCCTCATGGCTCCCATGTGACACCTCTCCTGCGCAGACTGCACTGGCTACCTGTGGCCTTCCGGGTGCGCTTCAAGGTTCTGGTAACTATCTTTAAAGCGCTCCATGGCATAGGGCCGGGCTATTTACGGGACCGCCTGCTGCTACCGAATACCTCTCACCGACCCATGCGCTCTCACAGAGAGGGACTCCTGAGGGTGCCGTCTGCTAGACAGTGTCGTTTGGCGACACCCAGGGGAAGGGCCTTCTCTGTGGGGGCTCCCACCCTCTGGAACGAACTCCCCCCAGGACTTCGTCAACTTCCGGACCTCCGAACCTTCCGCAGCGAGCTTAAAACATATCTATTCATCTGCGCAGGACTGGATTAGATTTTAAATTTATACGGGTTTTAATGGGTTTTATTATTTATATTGTTCTTTTTTAACTATTTGGCTGTGTAGAATAAGTTTTTTAATTGATATTTTATTCTGTATTTATATGTACCTTTTTATTTGCCTGTGAACCGCCCTGAGTCCCTAGGGAGATAGGGCGGTATACAAATACGATTAAATAAATAAATAAATAAATAAATAAATAAATAAATAAATAAATAAATAAATAAATATTTGTTCACCTGCCTGGCAGCCCTTTTGTGAGATGATCTATTCTATAGCATCATTTCAAAAGTTCACATATGCCTCTTGCCCCAAAGCCTAGCATCTGAAATACCATCTATGTGGGATGTTTTCTGTATGTAAATATGTAAAACATATTGACTTCCTCTTGAAATTATCTGACTGTATGTTTTCTAATTTGATTTTTATAATATTGGCTTCCTCTTGAAGGAAGTGAAAAAAAAAGCATAATATGATGCCATCAAGATGCAGACCATGTTTCCCCATATATTAGAGAGCAGAAAGAAAAAAATGTTTTTAATGGTAGTCCCATGTATTTGTAACATCTGGTAACATTCTTTTTGACATTTTATTTTCTGGTTAGAAATGTACTGCATTTGATCTGTTAATAGTCTTTGATTATGCTGATACATTGCCAGAAAGTAGACTAAAATCATATTCTATTCTCCAATATGCTTTTTAACAGCTCAACAGTTTTGTGATATGAAATTAAAAATACAGAATACAGTGCTGTACAAAATAGCTTTCTATGCATTTTGGTCTTCACTTATTGACACAGAACATACAAAGGCAATTAAATTAAATTAGTTTTCTTGATAAAACTAAAAACTGGATAAAACTGTATGCAAATGAATATCTATGGGAGCATGTGTGCATGTGTGAATAAGCATGCAGTGATTTTTTTCAAAAAAGAATGAAATGAATTAATATATTTTATTTATTAAAATTTAAATGGAAAGAAAAAATATTAAAATTTTCAGTCACAGTGGGAAATGAATGCCACGTACAGAGACACAAAATTGAGCAGTCCTGAAGGATATAATTGATTATTGTGATCAGATAGAAGGAGGGACAGATATAAGTCATCCTGGGAATCTTATCAGAATGGGATGAATAAAAATCATTCAGGATTCCTTGTAAAGGGAGCCATGCAGTGGTGGGTTTCTACCGGTTTGCCCTGGTTTGGGTGAACCAGTAGTGGTGGCGGTGATATCCACCCACCCGGACGTCAACACAAATGCTCTGTACATGCACAGAAGGTTCTGCGCATGTGCAGAAGTGCTGCGCGAAAGTGAAGTGAGCACGCGCACACACGCACTCATAGTTCTGAATTGGTAGCGAAGGTAACTGAAAACCACTACTGGAGCCATGTGATTCAAAGTCTCTACTGAGCCATTCCCAAAAAGTCATTTTTGTATGGTTCCAAAAAGAACAGAAGAGGACAATCTGTCCAACCTGGCCAAAGTAAACTTCAGAATAGTAATGGAAGAAAGAACAAAAACCGGCACATACCAATTTGAAAAATTCCCACAAGCTGTAAGATAATGGATCAGGTTTAGATTGATTTGAAAATTAATAACCCAGATAAACTACTTTAGTATCTCTCTGGCTTTCAAGGTCTAATCCATAAAGGTTCCCTTAGGGAGTGGAGCTTTCCAATGATTTTTTAAAAAAAAGCAAAACAAAACAAAACAAAAAATGAAGTTGACTTAAAATGGTCTTGAAGAACCAATGGGACTAAATCTACTAGATAGAAAATTAACTTTAAGCAGAAGTTTAAAAGTTAATTGCAAACTCTGGCATCTATGGAAACCAAACCAATCTACATGTTTAGCAGCATTCTAAATATATCTTGGAATTGCCAAAGTAGCTCTAAGAAACTTAGGCTACATTATTTCAAGGATGTCAAGCTTTGTAAAGGCAGACTTGGGCACAATAGAAAAATGAAGATATAGCCCTGGCTTCAAAGACTGTAGCCCTGGCTACAAGTGACTGAAGCAGTTGGTGTGAGATTAAATGGACTCTGGGGGATGGTAGAGGACAGGAAGGCCTGGAGGAACATTGTCCAGGGGGTCGCAATAGGTCAGACATGACTTCACAAACCTTGCAAACCACAGGGATCTTTTGAATGAAAAAAAAATCTTAAATTAGCTGAAGAGCTATAATAAGTAATATCAGCTAGATGTTCTGTTGAGGCCTGGAACAACAACAAGTTATTATTCATAGGTGCACACCTGCTTAATAGAATTCTCATTAAATTGTCAACTATAGATGTTATGGTAATTTCATGCAAATACTAGAAATTTAGCTTTCTGATGGTTTACAAAAAATTTTTTTTTCCTTTAAGGCAAAAAGAGGCCAATACATTCAATGTTCTTCTAATCTGGAAGCAAACATGGTTATATCATTTATTTATTTTATTTATTTATTTATTTAATCATATTTATATACCGCCCTATCTCCCGAGGGACTCAGGGCGGTTTACAGGCACTAAAAACAGATAAATACAATATAAATACAATATAAAAACAATTAAAAAACTTATTCTAAAGCCCATTAATTAAAAAGTATAAAAATAAAACCCAATTTAAAACCCATAAATTTAAAATCTAACTCAGTCCTGCACAATTAAATAAGTATGTTTTAAGCCCGCGGCGGAAGGTCCGAAGGTCCGAAAGCTGACGAAGTCCGGGGGGTAGATCGTTCCAGAGGGTGGGAGCCCCCACAGAGAAGGCCCTTCCCCTGGGCGTCGCCAGACGACATTGCCTCGCTGACGGCACCCTGAGGAGACCCTCTCTGTGAGAGCGCACGGGTCGGTGAGAGGTATTCGGTAGCAGTAGGCGGTCCCGTAAATAACCCGGCCCAATGCCATGGAGCGCTTTAAAGGTGGTCACCAAAACCTTGAAGCGCACCCGGAAGGCCACAGGTAGCCAGTGCAGTCTGCGCAGGATGGGTGTTATGCGGGAGCCACGAGGGGCTCCATCTATCACCCGCGCAGCCGCATTCTGGACTAACTGCAGCCTCCGGATGCCCTTCAAGGGGAGCCCCATGTAGAGAGCATTGCAGTAATCCAGGCGGGACGTCACGAGTGCGTGAGTGACCGTGCATAGGGCACGGTCATCATCTGCATGCAAAAAAAAAATGATGGAATTATTCATCTCCTAATACAGGAGGGTGATGATTAGGAATTAAGACAGGTTGAGTAATTGAATTAGTATTCACATTAAAAAGTAAGGGAGCTAAAAGCACTCTTGACTCATCCCTCTGCAACTCCAGAAAGATGTCCCTGAGGGAAGCAACTAACTCTCAAAGAGGTGCTAGAGCAGAGAAACTGAATTTAGAAGGAGCAGGCTCTTGTTTACTGAGGAACTTCTCCAAGGATCTGAATGTGCACATAATGTGACTGAAGTAGCATAATTTGAGTCTGCTAATAATTTTACAAATAGCTTGTTTATTGTATTAAACTGGCTAATGGATCTATAGTTGGCAGAATCATACTTGTTTCCTTTATTTTTATACAAAAGGATAATGATGGCTTGGTTCAGTGGTGAAATCCAAATATTTTACTACTAGTTTTGTGGGCGTGGCTTGGTGAGCGTGGTGTGACTTGGTGGGCGTGGCTTGGTGGGTGCGGCAGGGGAAGGATACTGCAAAATCTCCATTCCCACCCCACTCCAGGGGAAGGATACTGCAAAATCTCCATTCCCACCCACCCCCTGGGGTCAGCCAGAGGTGGTATTTGCCAGTTCTCTGAACTACTCAAAATTTCCACTACCGGTTCTCCAGAACCTGTGAGAACCTGCTGAATTTCACCCCTGGCTTGGTTCCATTCTGACATAAAGCATACTAATTTGTTAATATGCACAAGTAAAGCATCCAGCCCTAAAGGCCATTAATCTTTGTCCTCTTTTAATAATTGGGGGGGTGAGGGATAAAAATCTTCTCCTGATGCCTTTCCAGGTCTTAACTGTGAAATAAAATCCTTAACTTAAAAAAGTAGACACAGAGACAAAAAGTAGTCGGCAAGAGCATTTTAGGAATAAATCACTGATGGATTATTGCAAAAATATTTCAAAATTATTCTTCTACATACTGTATCTGCAGATATTTGACAGCCTTTATCCTTAACAGCTGTTCACCTGTTACCAGAATATTTTCTTTAAGATGACCATATCTAAATGTGGAATTGACCCTGTAGCCATAAAACATTTAGTATTTGTTTTTCATAGCAAATTGTTAATTAATTAAATAATCTTTCTAGACAAGAAGATTAACCAATTTATCAATAGGTATCTGCAGGTCAAAGTCAAGAATAACATGAAAAGGATTAGACAAAAGCTCCTTTAATAAGGATCTAGCACAGTAATCAAGAAATGTTTATTTAAATAATCTCCGCAACCTATGTGATTTTGTTATTTCCCTTCAAAAGAACCTTCATGTGGTTCTTTAAAAAATATCTAGCACAGATTTTTTTCCCCCTATCATTCCCTAGCAAAATGCTCTGCCAAAATGAAATCTTTTACAACATCATATTGTTTAGGCACAGAAAGCGTTATGTGGAATATGCTAATGTCAAACCTTGAAGTATTTATAGGTCCCCTCAATGTATATATTTGCATATAAATGTAATTTGGTTTTACACAAGCTGAATATTTGTGGAAACAAATTTGCATAACAGCCACTGAAACAAAATGCAGCTTTCAACTGCTAAGTTTTTCTGAACTCAAATAAAGGTGAATTTAGACTTCTATGGTTATGCAAACAAGGAATTATGAGGAAAGCATTAGGCTTTCTCCAAAAAAAAAAAAAAAATCTATTCAGTCATGTTTTCCACAATCTAAATCTTCTGCATTTTTATTTTTTAGTAGAACATTAACACTGTATTTTGTACAATGTTAAGGCATGGTTGTATTGTTTGGTAGAACACTATTTTATATTATAGGGTTGGGCAAACTAAATTATTTCTGAAACGCTGAATATATTTGGCTTAAGGTCCTTTCTACAGCATTAAATACTGTCTTTTTAATTGATCCCAAGTCATTAGAAACAAATCACCCGTTAATACTAAATACCAAACCAAAAAAAGATTTTTTTTAAGAATAGTTTTAAAGGAGATTCCTTTAAAATAAACAAAGCACTGCATTATTTACCCTTTGGAAATTGTAGTTTCAGCTGATTACACTTTTATCAAGAGAAGATATTGCTTGCAATTAAACCATAAACTGATCAGCTTTCATTAGCTGAATTAGTTTCAGATTGTGCTGCTGGCGAGCATCAGCTAAAAACATGTTTTTGCTCCAAATCCAATGTTATTGATTCTTTGGCACCTTAAGATAAAAGACAGGTTTGGGGGAGGGAGGTTTAATTTATTTCCCTCTCTAAGAGATCAAATATCATTTTTTTCTATTATTTTTCCTAGGTACATATGTACAGAGCATATACCCTTTGACTATCCACTTGGTAGGATATACTGTAAGTAAGCTAGATGTTAGGTTTTGCCTATTTCTATAAAGTGTTTCTTGTAAAGAATATATTCCTTGAAAAGAATACAAATCCTTTTTTTTTTTTTGTGATAAAAGCTGTTTCACTAATTATTGCTTCTGTCAGATTCCTGCTCTCGGGAACACTCACAAAACACTCCAGCCTCCAACAGAACCTATATGTTTAACTCAGCAACTAAGCTGTAATCAACACATCTCTCTTAAAATGCTGCAACAAACACTCACCATCTTCACCATCTGGTGCCATCCGAAGTATTGGATTTTAATTCTCCAAATTTCAGCCAGCGAAAACAGTCCCTGATTGGTGGGTAGCAGAGAATAGAGGAGGCAAAGAAGTATTAGCAGATTCACTGCTATCTCCTTCTCACAATTCTAATTGCATCAGTATTGTAATAACCAAACAGGGTTGTTGTTGTTGTTTTTGACAATAATAGGATACGTATATTAGAATTTAAACTCTATACTTTAATTTTGGTGTTTGTTTTTTTATGCTGCCCACTTTCAGTGTTCCATTAACAGAAAATAAAAGTGCAGACTGAATAAAGCAAATAAAAATAATGACGATTGTTTAGTGGAAGATTTTTTTTTCAAAAGATCTGGCAGTTAGTGTGAGAATTGAAGGTCTAGTGAAGAGTAATTAATTAACTCAATGCAATTAGAAGTGATGAGGAAGATTCCCCTAAGAGCAAAAACAATGTTATTTGTTCTAACAGTTGAAACATTGATACGATCCCTAATGATAAGGATAATACAGAAAGCTGGTAGTAGCAAGGTGCAAAACTGCCATTCAAGATGGCTGCACACATAGATGCTATGGCTGGGTGCTGAGAATGACCCGGATGACTGAGAATATCCATACACATCTCTTGAAGATTTAGGGAAGGAGAAAACATATTCAGATTTGCAAGATTCCGTTTCTGTAATTGAATAATAAAAGTACTATTGAAAGAGAAACCCCAATATAGATAACCCCAAAATCAGATATTACCAACTTTTATAAAAGTCAACGTGTCATTTAAAAAGCAGAAGTATACCATTGGGCAGGTATATGGTGTTGCAAGCTTTCGGGAAAGTGCAGAAATATTTCTACAAACTGTTCTTTGTAACCTGTTCCAGTAACTATGTGGCAAAGAGGGGGCATCGAGAGTAACACATGTATCCAGAAGGTGTATGATAAGAGTAGACCATATATGGGCTTTTGTTTGTTTCAACCAATTAGGATAACTTTTCTTTTTTCTTATGGCAATGTCTGTAACCAAAAGTATAAAAGATTATGCTTAAGCTTTGCTTGAGGTTCAGACCTTTGTTTTCCACGTGAGTGGGGGTCTGTGTCCTATTTGCGCAAATAATAAATTAATTCTTGTTTCTCAAATCCTTCGTGGTATTGTCTCCTCGCTTTAAGACGTAAGTTTTCTACAACACTATTTATGTTCATAATTATGGTTTTCTACTCCTGAAGGGCTAATATCCACTGGGCTTTTTTATGCTCTCCAGAATCATTGGATTGTGATATCTTATAAATATTGTTAAATAAATAAATACATTGCACTGCCTCAACGACTAAGGCCTATTTTGCTTGAAGCCTGCAGAGGTGCTGTATTTATAAATGCCATAGAACCATTTAAGGGATGTAACTGTTGGATTCACCCAGGGTCACAAACCACTGGAAAAACAACTACCAATAACTCTGCTTAACACATAATGAGGGCAAGATCAGGTGAGAGTTAGAAGGTAACTGGGACAGAGGATTTACTCAGCCTCCAAGTCACCCAAAGGATGACAGATCAGATGCCTATGACTTCAAGTCATTTCTCAACCCAGGCCTAGTACTTCGTCCTTCCATCCTTTCTTCTGAAAACTTACTTAAAAGGAAAAGAAAACCTCTCTCCTTAAATATGCTGTCCCTTTTCTGTCCCTTTTCTATTAATTTTTCTTTTCAATAGCTTTGTATGGCATTGCTATGGGGCATATGATAATATTGACTATTGGCACATGACTTCTGTTTAGATTGAATTGTTAGTGGGACATTTGAGAATACACATAAAAGTGAAAATCGCAGCAATCTCATTCATTGGGTTTTCAGGTATAATGTCCCAGTTGTTGAAATATATTTTGCCATGGTATGTAGCTACGGGAAACTCTGATAGGAACTTTTACTAGAAGTTCAAAAGGTTTCCTTTTATTTCAGCTATATTTGACTCCTAGTTTTGTGGAGTTATGTCTAGTGAAACATATTGTAACTTGAAACACCGTACACAAAATTTCTTAGGTCCATTGTATGTGAATTCATAGTCTATCAATTCTGGCATTAAATTTCATCTCAGAAATTTAACTGCTGAATATTATGACTTTTACTTTCAGCCAAAGGTCACTATGAACATATCTAGTTCAATTTATGGGTTGATATTACCAGTTTTAGCTAAAAACCCAGACTGTATAATTCTTTATTCTTATGACTTTGTTACCATTAAATATCATTTCCCCGCTACCATTTTAAAAAGTTATTTTTAAAAAATGTTGTTATTTTGTAAGCTGCCACAAAGGATTTTTTTTGTGAAAGAGAAATCTATACCATAAATTTATCCTTTTCTAAACAGAGTGTTGTTTTTTTCCTGAGTTCTACCATTTGGAGATTGTAAGGAATAGGATGATATCGAATGATGATGTTTTCAGATGATGTTTCCTTCATTGACTGAATATCTCTCTAGATATAAATGAATAAAATTATGTGAATGAACAAAACTAAACATTTCTTTGCATAATGACATCACTACGGGGAAATCAGTATAAAAGAAAATAAGAGCTAGCAACCACAATCAGAAAAATAAAAGAAACATTTTCACAAGGAAGGGTAAATTATTTATGGAAATTAGATGGTAAAAATCTGTCGAAAAAGGAGGGAGGATTTTCAGGTCAATCAAAATAAACACACACACACACACACACACACACACACACACACACGGAAAGATAACCTGGTATTGAAGAAATGTTGACTTGAGAGAAGATACACAGGACATATGAGGGAAGTATGGCTCGATCTATATCCACTCTAATTGAGAAACAGCTAGTTACCCAACACTTCACTTAATGAAGAGGAAGCTTCACATAGTGAGAAATTTAAGATACCTGAACTACACATTATATCCCATATTCTAGAAGATCCATAAAAACAACTGGATCTGAAGCCAACACCTGAAGCTGAAATGTTACTGACATCCCCTCCTTTACAGAACATAACCACTGATATGAGGCACAAAATCACGGATACATTAAATAGTCAACCCTTTTTAAAAAAAAAATATTACACCAATCTTACAGAAAATATGGACTAGGTTTTTTTATTTAGTTACCATGCCACTTCATGACATAAAGATCACAAATTTTTGTATAAATAAATGTCAATTTATAACCTTTCATGCTTCCTTAGGCAATTAATTCCTTAACTGAAGGTTGACTGAATGTAATGCAAAACTTTGCTGTTCAATTATTATACATTTCTTCTCAAACCATGTTTCTTAATCAAATGATTAGAAACCAATGGAAATGTCATGTTTATCCCCTTTTTTGGATTAAAATAATGCTAACAACCATATCAATATTCAGTCAATTTTGCTAAATTTATCTCCTTTCATTTTATTCATGGATTATCGCTTTTAAAAGAAATGATATCAAGTCATTTCTTTAATGATGCAGATTGAAATTATATATATTTGGTAGATAGATGATAGATAGAGAAGATAGATAGATAGATAGATAGATAGATAGATAGATAGATAGATAGATAGATGATAGATGATAGATATAGAGATGATATAGATATGTATATATATATATAGATATAGATATAGACAGGTATATCCAAGGTGCCCTAGGATATTCCTGTCAGGAGAGAGTTGAAAACCCAAAGCCACTCCATCTTCCTAGGGTTGACTGGAAATTGGTTGATTTTACCAAGTTGAATAATGAAATATTCACTATCAGATAATCAAGCTCAAGGAGCACCAAGGACACTACAGTTCAATTTTAAGCTACATGTACTGTGTTCTATTGGAGTTGTTTATTCATTTAAAACATTAAAACAACTCTGCAACCGATGAACAGTCTAACACAGTCTAAAATCAATAGCCATGCAACTAAAAATAGAAAAACCTGGTGCCATAGCAAGATGCACCTTTGATCCATCCTCATTCTCATTCCATTCTGATTTCATCCCATCCCAATGACCTGAACAAGGAACCAGGTTTTAGAACTGAACTGAAGAAGCTTCTTGGATGGCAAGTGAAATGTCTGCAAGATAAAACAAAGTCCAGTTGCCTTTTAAAAAAAGCACCTTTGGGACAATATGGGAATCTCCATAGACAACCCAGTTGTAAATAGTTTTGGGAAGGTTGGAAAAGTTGGGGCCAGTCAGATCTAAAAAGAGAGAGTGTTTCATAGGGTAAAGGCTGCAACAGACAAGACACACTTCCGAGGACTCACAGATGGCAATGTTTAAAGGAAGAGACCTAGAACAGGCTGCATAAGAAAATTATAAGCACCTGTGCTATTTTCTTTCCCTCTCATTGGAGTCATTTTCCAGTGTCAGCATGGCAAAGTTTAGCGTGGGTTTCAGCAGGTTCTAACCAGTTCTGGAGGACCTGTAGTAAAAATTCTGACTGGCCCTGACCTCATCTATTCTCCTCCTGAGTCCCAGTTGATCAGGAGGAAATGGGGATTTTGCAGTAACCTTCCCCTGGATTGGGGAGGGAATGGGGATTTTACAGTATCCTTCCCATGCCACGCCCACCAAGCCATGCCACACCCACCAAGCCATGCCACACCCACCAAGCCAGACCCACAGAACTGGTAGTAAAAAAAAAAATTGAAACATACCACTGGCAGAGTTGACAATAAAGCAGCATCCTTGACGAAGGCATGGTGGAGGAGGGAGGCAACGTGTGAGCTGACACATATTTTGGGAGCTCTGCAATCACCAGTAAACTGAGAGGTACATCAACAAAACGAAAGAAGGCATTTTTCCTTCAGAGGGTCCAGGGAAAAAGAAGCATAGAGGTGCAGCCAACAAAAGCACAGCTAGGAAAAATACAAGTATGCCATTAAAAAGCTGCAACAGAGAAGAAAAAATGAAGTATAAGAAAACCCAGAGAGAGGAATTGAGTTAGAAGAGGCTGTGTAAGATACAGTGACCATACAGCCTTTATTATAAAGGAAAAACCTTTATTTCAAAAAGAAAGGTCTTTCCTAAACTAAGGTGAAACTGCTAGTTTCATCATACTAAAAATGCTTCATTTTATGAAGAGAGCTTTCTTCAGATATTTACCTTTACCTTTTAAGATGTGTATGTAAATGAACTATGAAGAACAATAAAAGATGGGGATCAATAGGTGTGGGGTTTTTTTCCAGTTCAGTTATAGAAATGAATATTGGTTCTGGTTTTTAAATAGTATCTTGAGTGAATCCTGCATACAAGTTAATATACTAAATATATAACATGACTTTGCATATTCAGCAACCAGACTAAAATATTCAAAGCCTACCTCACTCAAATGTTTACAGAAGCATTGATGGCAGTGTCCCTATCTCTGTTCCATAGAAATATAAAACAGAAATATATTTTCACTCCCAGAAAGAGCTTTCATTGTTGGGCACTTTTATATGCAATACAAGATGAATGTCAAAAATGTACAAGGCCTATGAGCATTAAATCTGCCCCACAAGTACAATAAATATTATCCTTTTGAATGGTTGCAGTGTAATATTCTATCACACTGTCCTTGAATATAGTTTGGAAGCAGCCACTGGTGCAGAATTTTGCAGATATCCCTTTGCTATAGAGAGCATAAACACCTAGCTTCATCCCTGAATCAGTTTTCAGCAACTGGGTTTGATGTCTAGGCAAAGCCTAACGTATATCCCTGGAGGAGTGCCACTTTCAACATATAGGTAGTCCTTGCTTAAAGACCATTTGTTGAATGTCTATGGAGATTCTCAGTCTCCAGATCATGGGTTTCTCCTAGGACTAGGTGCTCTTTTAAGAAGCAACTGGACTCTCTTTGTTTTTCCTTGAAGATGTTTTGCTTTTCATCCAAGAAGCTTCTTCAGTCAGAATGTGTATCTTCAAGAAAAAAAAACAAAGAAAATCCAGTTGCCTCTTGAAAAAGGACTTGGGGGATGACCATTTGTTCACTGACTATTTAAAGTTGCACTGTTATTGAATGAAGGGTACCTATAGATGTCCTTAAAGTTCTGGTCATTATAGTGCCTCCATGGTGACATGATTATCCCTGCCAGCTCCTCCACAAGCACAGGGAGGAAGCTATCAGGGAAGTCATAAGTAGCTCTTGTAAGCCCCTACTCCCTCCCTGCCTTTCTGGGCACCCTGCCAAGCCTCTTTCCAGGAGGAGGAGGAGGAGGAAAAAGCTGTCTTCCTAAGCTGTCTTGCAGCCCTCTCCCCCAATTTGCACACAGCCTGCACCAGTCTCCCCAAACTCCCTGGGTATCCTGGCCCAACTTCAGGTCTCAGATTTTAAGTATGAATCAGATGCTAAAGAAGAAGCTTCAACTGAATTTATTTATTTTTACTTATTTATTTTTATTTGTCAATCATATATAAGATAACAGGTAAAAGTATAAACATAATTTGGATACATGAAAAGAGTAAGTAAAAAGGAATATTAGGACAGGGATGGTAGGCACACAGATGCACTTATGCACGCCCCTTACAGACCTCTTAGGAATGGGGTGAGGTCAACAGTAGACAGTTTAAGCTTAAAGTTTTGGGGATTTGGGGAAAAAACTACAAAGTCAGATAGTGCATTCCAGGCATTGACCATTCTGTTACTGAAGTCATATTTTCTGCAATCAAGTTTGGAGTGATTCACTTTAAGTTTCTATCTGTTGTGTGCTTGTATTGTTGTGGTTGAAGCTGAAGTAGTCATTGACAGGTAGGACATTGTGATAATTTTATGTACCATGCTTAGGTCAGACTGAAGTCAGTGTAGTTCTAAGTTGTCTAAACCTGGAGTCTGGTGGCATAAGGTATTTTATTGTTTAGCAGAGGAGTGGAGGACTCTTGTGAAATATCTCTGGACTCTCTCGATTTTATTTATGTCCGATATGCAGTGTGGGTATCAGTCCCAGAAAGATAAACTCAGGAATCATATGAGGCTGATAAAACACAAGCAAAACCTAAGCAGCTGGAAAAGTTAGAGAAGGATGATGTAGGGCCTCCCAGCTCATGTACCTAATGAGTAGAAAGGAGAGTAGCATAAGGAAGATCTATTGTTCCTCCCCAAGCAGAGAAGTAAAAATTCTTATTAGTGGCAGCTCTGACTCTGCTTCCTTTGCTGGGAACAGGCTGACCTTTAGTTCTTGTGTGACTCCCATGTGTGAATTCTGTTTTTGAACCTCTGACAGGCTGACAACCTTGACTCAGGTCTTTGAAACTTAGACTGACTTTGGATTACTCTTCTGCATGTTCCAGTTTCAAAATAAAATTTGTTTTTTATTTTGAAAGCCTTTGCTCTGTTGGCATTTCTTGCTTCATTGTTAACTCTGCTGCCTGGAAGTAAAACTGATAATCTCCTAAGAAAATGTTTGCGCACGTGTGGCTGAAACCCAAAACTGGACACTCTGCTGCCCTTGTGCTTCTTATCTAGGATTTCTGCTGCTGCTTTGAATCTTAGGGTTATGACAGCCATTGGGACAGCTGAATTCCTGTTGTTGATGCAGTCAAATGACACCACACTTTATAATTGCATTGCTTAGCAACCCTGATCCCAACTGCTGTCATAACTTGAGGACTATTTATATTTTTCTATTGTCCTCTGTGATCAGAAGGGTTCTCTAGGTTCCCTCCTGCTAAGAAATCTGTTTGATAGGGAGGTATCTTCTTAATAGTTGTATTATCTCTTCAGAAATCCAGGAAATCTTGCTTTATAATCATTGTATATTCTGCCATTTACAACCTTCGTGAATTGAGAAAAGAGACCTTTACAAATATCACATTTCTTAGCACAGAACAAGATCAGCACCCACAGCCATATGAAACCATCAAACAATGGGTAGTTTTGGCAGTCACATATCTGGATCAACATATGATAGCATAGATTGCTGACAAATTTTGATGCATAATATTTGTTTCACTATTGTTCAAGTATCTTGTGCTTTCACTTGTTGTAACACTTGGAGGATTCTTTGGGTTGTTCATTTTAACATTCCACTCATTTTTACAACATGGGACTATCAACTTCAAAATCACAAGAAGTATGATTTTCAGACAGTGTTCGTTGCCCACTGCAAGCTAAAATTACATATTTGGGGAATCAGTTCATTATACCCCATGCTTTCTGTCTAGACTAGATCATCTTTTAATTTGAGCTCAAATGAATTTAGCTTCATTTTTCTATCCATCTAGGAAGTTCTTTCTATCTACCCAAAACCACCAACCAGCCCTCCAAATCTTTACGTTTTTCATTGTCTCCACTGAATTAATAGATACTGCTGTGATAAAACATAATGCAGAGCAGGGGTCTCCAACCTTGGTCCCTTTAAGACTTGTGGACTTCAACTCCCAGAGTCCCTCAGCCAGCAAAGCTGGCTGAGGAACTCTGGGAGTTCAAACCACAAGTCTTAAAGGGACCAAGGTTGGAGACCCCTGATGTAGAGGAAATAAGACTCCAAGGAAGGAAGGAAGGAAGGAAGGAAGGAAGGAAGGAAGGAAGGAAGGAAGGAAGGAAGGAAGGAAGGAAGGAAGGAAGGAAGCTGGAAAAGATACTACTGATGGTAAAAGAGAAGAAATTTGAAAGTTCAGTTGATAGTGGAAGCAATCAAATGTAGGCATGCTGAGAGTCTGAATCAATTTGGATTGCTTGGATTAAGTAGCACTATAAGGAAATAGATTTTTGTAATACGACCCAATCTAATTTGAGCTTTGGGGAATTTACTCACCACTGTTTGGATCATCCCTTATGTGCATGTGAAAAAACTGGTTTTGATTTCACTCATCAGTTGAGCTGTTGCTATTTGCTGTTGTTATTGCAACATTTGTATTTAATATGGAATGGTGGCTTTATTTGTATATTAATTTTAATGTGCAATGTGTACTGCATTTTGAAGACAGGGCATTATTATAAAACTCATGCTCTGAAAGCTTCAGTTCAAAGTTAGCTCTATTGATCATCCATGCAATGACATACAGTTTCATCCATCTCTTTGAAATCCTTGAAATGCAGACTTTAAAATAAATGCATTCCAGGTTGGTGGGGAGGAGAGGAGGAGGAGGAGAAGAAGAAGAAGAGGAAGAGGAAGAAATAATATTTTAAAATTTGGAATATTAACCATCACAGTCCAAACAAATCCATTATGGCATAAAGACAGAAGGTAATCTGTTTCATAAATTTTCTTCATCTAAATATTTCTCCAGATTTTTGAGTTTCAAAATGCCTAGTTATGTTGACAAACTGGAGCTGATGCACTGACTCTCCTTAAAAAAAGAAAAATCTGAAATTTGTACAAAAAAACCTGTTATTACAGTTTTCATCCCTTTCCTTCATATCCAGCCTATATCTCATTTTATTAAATTAATGTACTGAAATTTTTCCCCCCAAACAAAAGGAAAGCCATTCACATTTGTGAATATGGAGAAAACCAAGAATATCTTCTTTATGAGCTGTGGTGGTACAATGGTTAGAATGCATTATTGCAGGCTAACTCATTGCTTACTCCAGGAGTTTGATTCTCACTGGCTGAAGGTTGACTCAGCCTTCCATCCTTCCAAGGTCAGTAAAATGAGGAGCCAAATTGTTGGAGGCAATATGCTGATTCTGAAAACCATTTAAACAGGACTGTAAAGTACTATGAAGTGGTTTATAAGTCTAAGTGCTATTGTTAGGTGCTATTATTTCTTCTCACATTATTTCTGATTTTCCTATGTTAATGAAGTGCAGCTGTTAAGTTGACTGTAATTGCAGTTATGATCATGTAGTTCTTATGAAGAAGCTTAGCCATATTCAAATGACATTAAACAGCTCTTCAGATCTGCTTTGTAAATATGCAGAACTTGGAAATGAAGGGGCCATGGAGAAGACTACACATTCAGCTCTTTATTGATAGAAAAAATGAACACCTGACAAGAGTTAGAATCTGTGATTGTATTTCTTTTCCATACAATACTTTATCATAGACTGTCAATGCAATATTAAGCACCATCAGATCAAGACTGGGGGTTTTTTGTGGGTTTTTTTTGAAGTGTTTCAAAAATACATTAATGCATATTTGCAATGCAGATGTGTAGGGATGTGTGTGTGTGAAAGATATTGAAAAAAAGCAGAAGAAATTACAAGCTTGCAGTCAACTGAACTTGCTCCATTTCTCGAATTAATTTTAGACATTTGCCATGCATATCTCTGAGTTTTTTGTCCTCAAAAGGGAAAAGAAGTGAAGAAACAGCCTAATCTTTATGTAGGAAGCAGGCTAAAGTAAAAAGTTTAAGAGTATTTGTCTTCCAACTAGGAAAAAACTGAGACACAAAAAGAACAAAACTGAAGTCACTTCCTTGCTACTTCTGCTTTTCCTAGTGGTCAATAATATAAAAGATGCAGAGACTCCTTTTCTGGAGCTGCATCTCCAATACATTCAGTTGTAGCATAGATTTACTAGATCTGACTTGTGAAAAGACCAATGACCACAAGATGGCTGCAAAAAGTGTTTTCTGTATCTTTGCTGCCATTCGGTGGTTGTCTGCAATTTTGCAGATCATATATAGTTTATAACTCTAACTTGGATAGATAGATAGATAGATAGATAGATAGATAGATAGATAGATAGATAGATAGATAGATAGATAGATAGATAGATAGATAAATAGATAGGCCAGATGGATGGCATAGGAACAAAGCTGTTACAGAATCTGGAAGTCCTGCTAGAAATACTTACGATATACTTAAGATATGATTCAATATTCTTTTGGTTGATGGTTCTCAGATTTATTCCTTCACTTATGTCAACTTTCATTTTTTATTTCAAGATATAGGGCTGTACACAAAGCCCCATGACTCCATTCTGGTGACTGGCTTCTCCAATGCTTCACATTTACCTCAAAACAAAAAGTAAGTCAGGCAACTAGATTATTAGTTAACAAAGCTGCCTAATAATTTCAAACTTTATTTATTTTTTATTATTTCTAAAAGGTTTCTAGAGTAGAATTCAATAACAGATTGTGACCCACAAAATGCATTGTTTTAGTTCCATTTATGTCTCTGTCTTGTTTAAAAAAATCTACAAAGAATATTGCGGTATAATGTAAGAAATTATGCATGGATTGCCATTACTATTTGACAGCCTTAGGACTAGAAATAAAACAGAGGTTTTATGGCCAGGATAATCCATTTCCATCCATTTAATGCCAACTAAGTATTCATGGAGGTGGACATATGAGCTCACTATATATATAATTATTTTAAAAAATCATCATGTAGCAGAATCAACTGGGGGGGGGGTTGTTGTTTGTTTGATTCCCTAAATATGCAGCAGCTAGGAGTGATGCCAAAAGAGAAAGTCTCAACAGAAACAAAATTGGATTATTAGTCTCTTGGGTTACTAACATAAAATGTCACATCTTTTCTTGGAATCCATTTAACTAATGGAAGTAGAAAAAACTGGTATTGGAAACATTGATCTCTTCCGAGCAAGTATTAATGAAATTCATAAATGTTTCCTGGATAAAATTATGATATGGAGGCTAAATCATTATACAAGCGCTTTTTTTTTAAAAAAAAGATACAGGTAGTTTGTTACAATTTAATATTGAAAGAGAACAAAATCATTTAAGGATTTAAGAAAGGAGAGAGATTTTCTAGCCTACTTCTCTCCGACATATGTATAAGCAATACCTTTACATCTAATTAGAGGAAGAAAAAATGAAATGGATTGCTCATATGAATATGCACAAAACAATGGGTATATTTTTCAAAGCAATGAACAGGAGATTCAGCTCAGCTGACTGTACATCTGGATGCAGTTGGGCTAACATAAAAAATGTATGCTGTTGCTCTCAGGCCAGAAAATAATTGATACCTATGCCGAAAGATGATGACAATTATGGCTCTCCTTAGCTGGATCAAGGCATTGGAGCTCAACTGGAGTCATGAAAACTGAAATCATCAGCCTTACTTTGTGACCCTAGTTGTGTTCAAATGGCACAGTAACCACAATCAAAGTGTATGGCTATGGATCCTTCCCACTTTTTTCTGCTGTGAGTGAACAATTTCTATAATTTTCTGTTAAGGAATTCACATAATTGGATTGTTTTGGACTGCTTGTATCAGCCTCTCATAATTTATACCTACTGGATATTTTACACAGCAGGTAGCAGACATAATAAGCTTGTAAGTGAGTTGAGATGGGGAATGGTTTGAGGAAAAAAATAACTAATTCAACTGCATCCATTCATGGTTAACCATAACTCAGAGTTAAGACAGCATATTTATATTGCCTTGGTCTTTCATATTCTACTTATTGATAATAATCTATGCATATTATATATAAGGGATCTCAGTGGCTAAGATGCTGAGCTTGTCGATCGAAAGGTTGGCAGTTCAGTGTTTTGAATCCCTAGTGCCGCATAATGGAGTGAGCTCCCGTTACTTCTCCCAGCTTCTGCCAACCTAGCAGTTCAAAAGCACATAAAAAATGCAAGTAGAAAAATAGGGATCACCTTTGGTGGGAAAGTAACAGTGTTCCATGCGCCTTTGGCATATAGTTGTGCCAGCCACATGACCACGGAGATGTCTTCGGACAGCTCTGGCTCTTCAGCTTTGAAGTGGAGATGAGCACCGCTCCCTAGAGTCGGGAATGACTAGTGCATATGTGCGAGGGGAATCTTTACCTTTATATTATATGTTTTCAAGAGACAACTTTTTAAATATGCTAATGTTTAAGGATAGAATGGTTTTTCTTCTATAAATGACACTTTTACTTTTTTAAAATGAATTCGTGTTGGGTCATAACTCTGTATACAGAACTTTAAATTGAATCACCCTTCAACTGTATAGGAGCTGAAAGCTCCTTGAAAACGATCTGATTATCAGTTTCAGGCCCTAAATTTGCAAATTTGCAAAAACACCTGAACAATTATTTTTTTCCACTTTTCTATCATTCCTTGCAAAATATCACTGGAAAGTTGGCTTTATCTTCTCCCTTACTCACGTCTCCTTTAAGTTTGAGTTAACAGGTAAACATGTCTCTCACTGGTCTTAATCAAAATGCTGGATTGCATGATTGGTGAATGGGATTGTATATGATTTCAAATTAAACAGAAACAAGAAATGAAAAACAACACCATTGTTGTGTTGACCTTTCAGTGATCCACAATTATGGGCATTAATCAAAATGCATAGAGACATTCAGTTTCCTATAAGTCACTGTATAATGGTGGGGGGGAGCAGCAATCAATGAAATCCCAGTAGGAGATATACAAGAATGGAGAAACAGACTTCTGTATATATGTTGCTTTCTGTTTAGGAAAAGCTATGCATAAATGACTGTGGTCGATATAGTTTCCCAACCTGATCCAGCAACAAGAGTGAATTTGCTGTATGAAAAGTTAGAATTACAGCAATCAGTTGTGATGTAAGGAGATTTCAACTGAGATTTCCTTGCAACTTATCCTTTCTTGCCCGAACAAAGAATTGCAGGATCTTGTTGTGGCCCAGGGCCAAGTTGGTAGTAGGAAACTCAGTCAGTGTAAACACAAACAAACTTTATTCGAACAGCTGAGAATTACTTCATTCTCCGCATAGTTCAACTAAATTAAAGCAAAATCCTCCCAACACCTCAGTCCTATCACCAATCTTGGTCCAATTAGGCAAACTGCCAAAGTTTGGCAAAAGTTCAGAAGACACCAGTACAAAACAAATGCAACAAGACGAAGCTATCCACATTGTTTTCGAGCAAAGAGCCCAAATGCCATTGCTGGTCTTTTAAGCCTTATGGGAGGGGCCAATAATCTCTTGGTCCTACTCCCAAGTCGTCCTCTTTGCTTGAGCTGTTCTTGCCTTCTGGCAGCTCTTCCCATGCATGCATTAACAACAAGCTCCCCCTGTTCCTCTGCCTCACTACTGTCAGTCTCTGGAGGCTCTGAAGTCCACACCTCACATCCTGATGGCCCTGGGACCACTTCAGCCTCCAATGCAGAGCCCCCATCTGGGCCTTCCCCAGCCTCCAGGACAGGCCCACACTCTTCCTCAGCCACATCACTGCCTGACTCCTTTGCCAGCTCCTCAGGCTGCTGGCAGACCACAACAGATCTGTTAGTAAGCCACCATCTCTACAAAGGGCTACAAAGTGTATGGTTGGGACAGTGTCTTTATATTCAATACATATTTTAAAGTAGGGATATGCACAGACTACAGGAATTTAATTTTGTGGCACTATCACACATTCTGGAAATAATCTAATTTATTTTAAATGAAACCAAAAATTTACTACTGTGATCCAGGGCTTAAACCTGGAATGAAACTTAGTAAAACCAAATTTCATTTGTCTAGCATGAAACTATCACAAATAGTTATAATCATACCCTTCAGCATTATGGGAGAAAATGTGCAGACAAATCAAGCACACTTGTGGGGCTCAAGATTTTATTTATTTATTAAACAATTCGCACATGGTCGTTATGTTATGGTCTTAACATAAAAAAAAAATCCAAAGCATAAAACCAATATAATCACATTTCCTCACCATTTTAACAAAGCGGCAATAAACATAATTATATCAACCATTTGATTGGTTGATATAATTATGGCTACATGTCAGCTTAGGATCCCCAGGCCACATACAGAATCAAGTCTTCAGGGTTTTATGGAAAAGGAAGAAGATGGGGCCAATCTTATCTCTGGGGCATGACATTCCACAGGGAGGGAGCTACTACTTAGAAGGCCCTTTTTCTTGGTCAGATTATAGATGCAACATACATGCATATCTCCTAGCTCAGTTTTCTGGTCATTGACTGATTAAACAGTAATCTCAGAAATATGTCTGAAATCAGTTGACACTATATTTCCTGTCACATCCTAATAAATAAATTAAAAATATCATTACAACCTGACCTACAGAATCCAAATAGCACCAGAAAAAAGTGAAAGTTTCTTCAATGCAAAAAAAAAAAAAAAAGGATTCTTCCTAGTCCAAATTAGCCACTTTCATTGAGAATTTTTTATCTTTTCAAATGCAAATCTAAATCTTTTATTTTCATACTTCTAAAAAAAACCAAACACCAACCACCAGTCATTCCTTCCATGAAGAATAATTTACAAACAATGACAGCTTATAAAATGAGCTTGTCTAGGATTTATGAACTTGCTGCATCTATTCCTGATAATCATCAGTGATGGATTTTGTTTGAATAACTTCACAGAATCTCTAGTTCATGTGCCTGCATATTCATTCTTGCAGCACAAACTCATAGCCCACCAAATCATGTTGATAATGGAAGAATATTTAAGACTAGATTGACTATATACTACAAGCAAGTCACATTTTTTTCCAAACAATACTTCTGTCACTGATAAGATTTTTTTTGCTAATACAGTTATGAAGCTTATATATAGTATTCAACTTTTTCCATTTTTTGTATACAGAAACCCAGTAAGTACTAGATACATTCCTGCTGATTTTCCTTGCTGATAGATATAGCATACCTTTCTTTTTAGCTTCTGTAGCATTTCTAAATGGGTGGGAAGATGTATAGACAATGTAAGATGTAATGTATGTATGCATGTATGTATGTAGCGATAGATAGATAGATAGATAGATAGATAGATAGATAGATAGATAGATAGATAGATAGATAGATAGATAGATAGATAGATGGTAGTTAGTTAAATAGATAGATAGATAGATAGATAGATAGATAGATAGATAGATAGATAGATAGATAGATAGATAGATAGATAGAGTTTGCAAGTAGTCTCTGATTTATGTTCCTGAATCTGTTAATTAACTTTTTGGTGCTCAAATCCATTATCAGAAACCTAAGATGGAGAACTGAGAGCTAGAGAGGGGAAAAAATGATTTCTACACAATGAGAACCAGTGAGTTGTAGCAGGAGAAGTCACTCCCAGTATTGAAATCCAAACTTACCATGAATGAAAAAAAAAATGGAAAGAATACCTTTGCCAACTTTCTAAAATTCTAGTATAGTTGATCATAAAATATTAGCTATTTTTGGCATTTAAGTCATACTGAGAGTCATAGTCACCATCTATTGTAGCTCAGTGGTTCCATGATTCCTAAAATATAAAATCTGAATGGCATAATATGCGTACTGTATATTTTTACATAGTGTAATATAAAGTTAAAGATACTTAACTTTTAGGAAATACTGTATTTCCTAAACATGGAAATGTTAGAAATATGGAACAGGCAGGTGGAAGTCTTTTATTTGATAGAGATATTTAGAAATGACTAGTGTTTTTAATGATTCAACTGAAAACTAAGAATAGAAACATTTTCTATCTTGCTGAAACAAGATATCATGTTCAAATGGTGTGTAACTATGATCTCTACTTCTCCATTAATCTGTCCATTCATCTGACCATCTGTTTGTCAGTCTGGCTGTCCATATTATTCCTTTTATCTAAAGTAAAGGTAAGTCACCTGCAGCTCTAGGACTGCAAAAGGCCCCCAAAGCTGTGTAACTCTAAGAACTTCCTTCAATCATGATTGTTTATCAAATGGTAACACTAAAACTAAAGTTCATGATTGTTTTAAATGGCAATGATTTGTTCATGATAAAATACAGTCGTTAACAGATCTTGGTGCTTAACTGAAAACTTGCGAACTGGTCTTGAGTAGATTTTTTATTTTTATTTATTTTATTTATTTATTTGTCACAACAGTATATATAAGCATAAGCATGAAATAACTATATGATATATAGGCATATATATATAAGCATAAGCACGAAATAACCATACGAATTGGATACAATCAAAGGGAACATTAGGACAGGAACGGTAGGCACGCTGGTGCTCTTATGCACACCCCTTACAGACCTCTTAGGAATGGGGTGAGGTCAATAATCTCCATGCTGCTTTTTTATTTTTGCTTGAAATATAAATTAATGACTGTGATTACCAATATTTATCTTGACATGAAAGATTAAGAATGTATCATTAGACCCAAAGGTCCATTCCTAGCATGATTTAGATAAACTAAAGGTCCTGAATTCAATAACACCTCTTCAATTCAAGTTTTTCAGAAACTTGTATTAAACAACCTATTCCTTTTCCTTCTAGGTATATATTGCATTGCATTGTAATCCTCCTGCTGAAATCATTTTGGAGATAAAACACACATTTGAGCAAGACCTGATAGAAGGTTCTAAACCATATTTCCTTTTGGTAACTTATGTACTTCCTGAATTACCTGCTGTGATACAAAATTAGAAATGGAGTTTTTAATTCACCAGTTCTTAAACCAGTAGTTTTGTTTTATTCGATAAATGAATTTAACCATTAACCCATCTTTATCTTGGTTAAATAATTTGTAAATGACATTCTAAGCAAATGCACTGCTTCTTCCTGAAAATTTCATTTCTTCCCGGAACTGGATGTAGTGAAACAGCCCATCTGAAACACAACTCATTCCAATAGCTGATAATGACCTTTGAATGTATTATGCCATGTCCACAAAGCTGTTTATTTCAATACCCTAGATAATACTAGATGAATTCATCATGCCTGTGTCAGTTTAACCAATGATGCTTGGAATAATGATGAATCTGTCTGTTCTAAGCTACTTCATCTGGTCAGAAATAAATAAATACACAGAAGTATATTCTGACCTCATGCTGAAAGAATATGACACCACATGATAAGGAAAGACCTAAAAAAAAAAAAGGTTTGACATTTAAAAAAAAAGATCCTTACTGTATTGTATAGCAAGACAATATTTAAACTATTTTTCATCTTGTCCTGAATTTTTCATAATAAATTGTTGACTTTCTTTGGCTTCTCCCTATAATTAGTTAGAAAGACATCACAAAGAAGTTTAGGGGAAAGAAGGGATAACTAGCTATAACTTTTTACAAAGACAAACATTCTGTACAGAACAGAAAAAGGTGTATTACATTAAAATAAACCTTTTTTTTCTGCCAGTCTAATAAACAGCTTTATTCATCCTGAAAACTACAAAGGAGCTAGATGTAGCAGCTGATACAAAATGGAATGTATGTTTTGCTTTTCTTTCTTTAAAAAAAAAATCACAAAAACAATGCCATGTCTTGGCTTCCAAACTTTTCAGCTTATAGTATATATCCCTGATGGCGAACCTATGGCATGCATGCCACAGTTGGCTTATGGAGCCATATCTGTGGACACACGAGTGTTGTCCTAGCTCAGCTCCAGAGCACATGCATGTGCTGGCCAGCTGATTTTCAGGTCTTCTGGGCCTACCAGAAGTTGGGAAATTGGCCGTTTCTGGCCTCTGGAGGGCCTTCAGGGGTGGGGGAGGCTGATTTTGCCCTCCCCAGGCTCCAAGAAAGCCTCTGGAGCCTGGGAAGGCTGAAAAATGGGCCCACCGGTAACCTTTTTGCCATTGCATGACAAAAGCAGAGGGAGCATGGGGGGATGGGACATGGGGTAATGAATTATGGATGTGGGACCCCCTTGCATGACACCCCCCCCCATGTTTCCCACGCTTTTGGCACACAATGGCAAAAAGGTTAGTATATCTAGTACTATAATTGATACTATATAGGTACTATATATAGGTGCTGAAATTACATAGTATAAAGATCTGGTTCATTATCGCCATCTAAGCATCTTGTTCAAAACATATAAAAGTCCATAGGAGATATTTGGTTAATAATGCATATATTATAATGCACTAAGTAGAACTTGCACCAGACAAGAAGCAGTAAAGTTATTTAACTATAAAAAGTTTCATTTGGAAACATACAGGTCCACCCACATCTTTCATGTAATACAAAAGTGCTTAAGTATTGCAGGGGTATGACTTGCAGCATCATTAGGAATTAGCTACTTTGCTCATGCTGTAAAAAGATGAATGATAATTCACCAGGTTCCAAAAGTTTCTTATAAATCCCAGTTTTTGAAACAAAGTTTTTTTTTTGGGGGGGGGGTGGACCTGCAATATTGACAACACACAGTGCACATTAGTTGCACCACCGTTTTTAAATTGTTTGGCAATCTTTTTAACTATGACACATGGGCTCTCTCTATCTGTTTTATCAATTAAGCTGTATGAAATCTTTGATCAAAAAAGTGTACGTCTATCCTATGATCAATGCCCAAAATATCCATTTTCTCTTCTGCATATTTCCGTAGAGCCCAGGTTCCTTATCCCATCATTAAAAGTTCATTGTGTGTATGTGTATGTATGGTTATATTTCAATCATCACAATTTGTTATTTATTTATTAAACAAATTTATATAGCCATCCAACTCACGCAAAGTGACACCAGGCAACATAAATTTGTAATGTTATGTTTGCACCCAAGTGTAAGCAAGAATTTTGTTGACATCTCATGTTTAAACTCATGGTAATCCTTCTTGGCACCTGAGCAGTTGGATCCAATGGCAATTTATTTAGAGTAGGACTGTGTAGACAGAATTCCAAGAAAGTGTCTCAAAGTTAATGGACCTAAAAACTTAACACATGTCTGTTCTGTGGCCCCTCTGCAGTCTTTGTTTCATCAGCAATTCTGGTGAAAATTGTAATTGTAGTCTTTCTGTTTGAAATAAAGTTCATTGTCATGGCTTAGCCCACTAATGTGGGTAAGTAAGTGAATAAGTAACTGCCACAATCTACAGCTACAATTGGCATTGCATGCCAAAACAACTAGGCACAAAGATTTGTTTTTTCCTCCATGCCATCACTCTGTTAAACATCTAACTGCCATACCACTGTTTTATGCCTAAAGATATTTACCCTTGTGGTAGGACTGTATTGCTATTATTCTTCTCATCTTCTCATCTTTCCTACTACCTATTGATATCTTATGTTATGTATCAAATGACTACAGACCAGTTAGAGCAACATGAAAACCTTTGAAAGGCTAGTGCTGTCCCACTTGAAAACCATCACGGATCCACTGTTAGATCTCTTGCAATGTGCATACCGAGCAAATAGTTCAACAGATGATGCTCTGCACTACATCCTACAACATCTTGAATCTCCAAAGACCTATGCAAGGGTCCTCTTTGTAGACTTTAGTTCAGCATTTAATACCATCATTCCAGACACTCTTCTAACTAAGCTAAACCAGCTACAGTCTGAACAGACTTGTAAGTAAATCATAAGCTTCCTAACAAACAGGAAGCAGCAGCTGAAGCTAAGGAGAATCACATCAGATTTATTTATTTATTTATTTATTTATTTATTTAATTAAACTTTTATACCGCCCTTCTCCCGAAGGACTCAGGGCGGTGTACAGCCTACATTAAAACAATTAATATACACACTAAAATAACAATTAAAAAACTTATTCAATAAAGGCCGAAATTAAAACCGTTCAATTGACCATATAAAATACCCAATAAAATTAAAATTTAAAAATTTAAAATTTAAAAATTTAAAATTTAAAAATCAGGCCAGTCCCGCTTGGATAAATAAATACGTTTTCAGTTCCCGGCGAAAGGTCCGAAGGTTGAGCAATTGGCGTAAACCGGGGGGAAGTTCATTCCAGAGAGTAGGTGCTCCCACAGAGAAGGCCCTTCCCCTGGGGGCCACCAGCCGACACTGCTTTGCGGACGGCACCCTGAGAAGACCCTCTCTGTGAGAGCGCACGGGTCGGTGGGAGGCATGTGGTAACAGCAGGCGGTCCCGTAAGTACCCGGGCCCTAAGCCATGGAGTGCTTTGAAGGTGGTAACCAAAACCTTGAAGCGCACCCGGAAGACCACAGGTAGCCAGTGCAAACTGCGCAGGAGTGGTGTTACTCGGGAGCAACGTGGTGCTCCCTCAATCACCCGCGCAGCTGCATTCTGGACTAGCTGGAGTCTCCGAATGCACTTCAGGGGTAGCCCCATGTAGAGAGCATTGCAATAATCCAGACGAGAAGTGACGAGAGCATGAGTGAACGTGCATAAGGCATCCCGGTCAAGAAAGGGGCGCAACTGGCGGACCAGGCGGACCTGGTAAAAAGCTCTCCTGGAGACGGCCGCCAAGTGATCTTCAAACGACAGCCGTCCATCCAGGAGAACGCCCAAGTTGCGCACCCTTTCCGTTGGGGCCAGTGACTCGCCCCCAACAGTCAGCTGCGGTTGCAGCTGACTGTACCGGGATGCCGGCATCCACAGCCACTCCGTCTTGGATGGATTGAGTCTGAGTCTGTTTCTCCCCATCCAGACCCGTACGGCCTCCAGGCAATGGGACAGCACTTCGACAGCTTCGCTGGGGTGGCCTGGGGTGGAAAAGTACAGCTGAGTATCATCAGCGTACAGGTGATAACTCACCCGAAAGCCACTGATGACCTTGCCCAATGGCTTCATGTAGATGTTGAACAGGAGAGGCGAGAGAATCGACCCCTGAGGCACCCCACAAGTGAGGCGCCTCGCGGCCGATCTCTACCCCCCTGTCAACACCGTCTGCGACCGGTTGGAGAGGTAGGAGGAGAACCACCGATAAACGGTGCCTCCCACTCCCAACCCCTCCAATCGGCGCAGCAGGATACCATGGTCGATGGTATCAAAAGCCGATGAGAGATCTAACAGGACCAGGGCAGAGGAGCAACCCCTATCCCTGGCCCTCCAGAGGTCATCCACCAACGCGACCAAAGCTGTCTCCGTGCTATACCCGGACCGGAAGCTGGACTGGAACGGGTCTAGATAGACAGCTTCCTCCAGGTACTGGGGAAACTGCCATGCCACCACACTCTCTACAACCTTCGCCACAAAGCGAAGGTTGGAGACTGGACGGTAGTTACCCAAAATAGCTGGGTCCAGGGAAGATACCTGTACAATTAGCACAGCCCCCCCCCCCGGCTGTGTGCTCTTCCCACTTCTCTCTGTATACCAATGACTGCATCTCCAATGATCCATCTGTTAAACTACTGAAGTTCACAGATGACACAACAGTGATCAGTCTCATTTGAGACAATGATGAATCCACATACAGACAGGAGGTGGAACGACTAGCCTTGTGGTGTGACTGGAACAATCTGGAACTGAACACACTCAAAACCATAGAAATGGTGGTAGACTTTAGGAGAAACCCTTCCATACTTCCACCTCTCACAATACTGGACAACACAGTATCAGCAGTAGAAACCTTCTGTTGTGTCTTGTCCGCTCTCACCGCAGCCGGGGTTTGCTTATCTGCTCCCGAACACGGAGGAATGTATGCCTCCCGGCCCCAGTCCTGGCTCCATGCCCAGACAAGCTGCAGAGGAGGGGGCACCTCCCGGTCCCAGCCCTGGCTCCATGCCCAAGCAGGCTGCAGAGGAGGGAGCATCCCCCGGCCCCAGCCCTGGCTCCATGCCCAGGCAAATGGAGCAGCTAGACCCCTCCCCCTCCTCCACAGCATGTGAGCCTGAGGAAAGTTTACTTCCAACAGCTGATTGGAGTGACCCTCGCATCAGAAGATTGGATAGGCGGAGGCAACAGAAGGAAGAGAGGGGCAGGCCTTAATGAGTGCTGAGTCATGGAGCCACACCCCATGGCCTATATAAAGGATCTGCTTTCTGGCAGTCTCTGAGTCAGGCAAAGTCGAACTTATCTTGCTGAAGTCACTTACTGGTCTCCTGCCTGCTCTGAGGACTTTGCTAGGACTTTGGGCAGAGTTGCAGAGGCAAGCCTGATTCGGATTTCCCTGACCCGGCCGTCAGCGGAAGAGTGGGACACGACACCTTCAAATTTCTAGGTTCTACCATATCGCAAGATCTAAAATGGATAGCTAACATCAAAAACATCACCAAAAAACCAACAACAAAGAATGCACTTTCTGCACCAACTCAGTAAGTTCAAACTGCCCAAGGAGCTGCTGATCCAGTTCTACAGAGGAATTATTGAGTCTGTCATCTGCATCTCTATAACTGTCTGGTTTGGTTCTGCAACCCAACAAGACAGACACAGATGATAATTATCAGAGTATAATTAGAACTGCAGAAAAAACAGTTGCTACCAACTTGCCTTCCATTGAGGACCTGTATACTGCACGAATCAAAAAGAGGACTGTGAAAATATTTACAGACCCGTCACATCCTGGACATAAACTGTTTCACTGCACATCAGAACAACTAGACACAAGAACAGTTTTCCCCCAAAGGCCATCACTCTGCTAAACAAATAATTCCCTCAACACTGCCAAACTATTTATTAAATCTGCACTATTATTAATCTTCTCATCATTCCCATCACCCATCTCCTTCCACTTATGACTGTAACTTTGTTGCTTGTATCCTTATGATTTATACTGATATTGATCGTATCCTGATTGCTTATTTGTAGTCTATGACTATCATTAAGTGTTGTAAGTGTTGTACCTTGATGAAGATATCTTTTCTTTCATGTACAATGAAAGCATTTGCACCAAGACCAATTCCTTGTATGTCCAATCACAGTTGGCCAATAAAATTCTATTCTATTCTATTGTATGGTTGTATTTATGATTTATGATCTATAACTTATCACATTGTTGTTTGTTTGTATACTGAGAGCTTAGGTACTGGAGACAAATTCCTTGTGTGTCCAATCATACTTGACCAATAAAGAACTATTGTATTGTATTGTATTGTATTGTATTGTATTGTATTGTATTGTAGTCTAGTCTAGTCTAGTCTAGTCTAGTCTAGTCTAGTCTAGTCTAGTCTAGTCTAATCCATTCCACTCCACTCCACTCCATTCCACTCCACTCGCTCCACCTATCTGGATGTTATAGTTATCTGGAGTAATTTGGGCAGTTACTTAATTGATATAAGTAACAATTTGGGACTGATATAATTCCAAAAAGTCAAAAGGCTGTATTCTCTTCTTGAAGTAGAGCTTCCCCATCTGTTGTGGGCATGTTTATGATCCATTAACTGTAATATTTCTAATTATTTTACATTTCACTGTATTATAAATGTTTGCATGGCTATTTCTTGAGTTATTTATGCTGAGCCTATTATCTACTGTAGTGTGAACTATTGACAGTGAGTTCATACATTGGCTTAAACTGGTCAAACGTCCAATTTTATGTTACAAGCAAAGCCTAGAGGACAAACTTGGAGATTAATGACTACAACTACCATCTCTGAAATAAATCAAGAGAAAATAAATAGCTTCCTTGTCCCTACAACTACACAGTTTCGAAGCTCAATTTTTAGGAGTTTGGAACATCATAATTTCAGGACACATGGGTTTTGTTTGTTTTTTAAAAAGATATTAAGATATAGTTTCTAAAATAAGCTATAAAAAGTTCTATAAAATCAGATGCAGCTGTCAGTAAGCTGATGAAACCTTATATAAAATGTCAGTTATGATGAACTATAAGAATGCATGAAGAAAAAGCTTATTCTATCTTGATAAAAGAAATGCAGACATAGGAAACAGTTCAGGCTTCTAAAATCTAGAGAGAATACATTGACTTTATATAGGCTACTTGTGTAGCGATATACTAAGGTGATGTATGTGTTATCTAAATGGCACTAGAATATCCAAGCGGGACCCATATATCAAATTCTGAGCCAACCATTACACTGTACTCCTGTGTTATGTCAAATCTACTGACTTCTAAAGTGGCCAGTATGATGCCTATAACTTACCCTATTTAATGGACGTTTTCTCTAATCTTTATGATTTTATTTTATTGTTACGTATGTTATGTTGTGTTGTGATGTGATGTGTTGTGATATTATTATGTTATTATAAAAATTGACAAGATAAAGTGACTTTGGGCAGCTCACAGAAGTGGAATGCCCAAATATAAATCCTAATGAATTCCCACCCCCTGGCAGCAACTATCAATGGGTTCCATATCACTCTGGGAACCCCCAGCCCATTGACAGAACCATGTCTTCAGAGCCCTTCAAAAGAGTATCAAGATGGCAGCCACATCCACAAGATTATCAAGATGGCAGCCACTTCTTTTCTCCACATGGATGATGTTGCACAGGAAGGGAGTCACCATGGAGAATGCCCTTGGTCCTACTGGATGTACGAAATAATGAAAAATGAATATATAAATAACCCATTTTTGTACTTATCTACAAAAGTGATTTCTTTTTTTCTGACTTCCATTTTGGACTAAGTAATTGTACTAAACTGAATTACCCGATAGGAAACCTGTAATGGAATGTGGAAAAGACCTTGGGAGAATGGACAAAAAGACACTGCCAAGGGAAAGGTCAAATAAGAGACAACAGAGCCCATAGCTGGACAGTGGGCAGGACAAGAGACTCAGATGAGATCCTCCTTAGTTTCTTGCACAATAAAGGAAAACAGAGAAAGAACTGTACTTTCGGAATTACAACATTCTGCCAAGGTAGCTTTGCAATAAAATAGAATTAGTTCATCCAGTAGTGGTTCCTTTCTGGTTTGCCCCACAAGACCCACAAAACCAGACCAAATGGTGTCATTTGCAGAACACTGAATTTGGGTCTACACAGGGTTGGAATGTCTCTCCACACCTCTCTACTGACATTCGAGGCAGCTTTGCACATGTCCAAAATGTTTCTATTCTCATCTGGGTACATATTATAGTGCACAAGAGTCATATTAAATTTAGCACAAGATTACTTAAGGGTACCTGAGGATATTGATGTACTCGCCTGGACTCACACAGTTGGTAATAAAGTAGCAACAATGTAATTCTTTCTTGCCACAAACACTAGCTCTGAGACTTTAGATTTGTTACTTTATCCTTTCCCTCTGTCAAGCGACATGTAGAGGGGATTTCTTGTTGTGGATTGAGTTATCTTTCAACACTTCCTACTCTATAATTTTAGTGCATCTAGAGTTATTCCTGCCTATGGCTTCAGTTCTACAGAGCGTTAGGGGTAAATACAGAGAAATATGGTCATCCTTTTTTAGTTGCTTTAAGTAAAGAGAGAGCTGCATTACAGATGTGCCTGTGGCAATTGAGAAGGCAGGGTCCAGTTCCAATATAAGACTGTATTACACAAAGAACTCTGTTAGGTCTTTTGAACATCATACATCAGCAAACTTTATTAAAGGAAGAGAAAAATGAAGACCACTGTAGTGCATTCATGCAGCTGTGAAATATTGAGGAATAATTCAGAGTCCTGGGAAGAACAGTTAATGGTTGTGGTCATACCATTACTTCTATTTGTACCAGGGGTGAAATTTGTTACTACCGGTTCTGTGAGCATGGTTGGTTGGGGGGGGGGGAGTAATGTGACTGGGTGGGCGTGGCCAACTTTTTTTTTTTTACTTTTAAAAGCATTTTTTCTACAACCTCTTTGGCCGAAGAGGCTGTAGAAAAAAAATGCTTCTAAAGGATTCTGACGATCCCAGGTGAGCCGCGTGATCATCAGAGGCCCTTTTTTTACTTTTAAAAGCATTTTTTCGGCGGAAGAAAAAATGCATTTAAAAGTAAAAAAAAACACTTCTGATGATCGTGTGGCTCAGCTGAGCATGGACAGAGGGGAGTGGGGACAGGGATTTTTGCTACTGGTTCTCCAAACCACCCGCTGCCATTGCTACCAGATCGGGCAATCCGGTCCTAACCGGGAGCATTTCACCCCTGATTTGTACCCTATGACTATTATTAGAATAGAATAGAATAGAATAGAATAGAATAGAATAGAATAGAATAGAATAGAATAGAATAGAATAGAATTTTTTATTGGCCAAGTGTGATTGGACTAACAAGGAATTTGTCTTGGTGCATATGCTCTCAGTGTACATAAAAGAAAAAATACATTCAAGAATCATAAGGTACAACACTTAATGATAGTCACAGGGTAAAATAAACAATCAGGAAACAATCAATACCAATATAAATTGTAAGGCTACAAGCAACAAAGTTACAGTCATACAGTCATAAGTGGAAGGAGATGGGTGGTGGGAACGATGAGAAGATGAATAGTAGCACAGATTTAGTAATTAGTTTGACAGTGTTGTGGGAATTATTTGTTTAGCAGAGTGATGGCGTTCGGGGAAAAAACTGTTCTTGTGTCTAGTTGTTCTGGTGCGCAGTGCTCTATAGTGTTGTTTTGAGGGTAGGAGTTGAAACAGTTTATGTCCAGGATGTGAGGGACCTGTAAATATTTTCACGGCCCTCTTCTTAATTCGTGCAGTATACAGGTCCTCAATGGAAGGCAGGTTGGTAGCAATTATTTTTTCTGCAGTTCTAATTATCCTCTGAAGTATGTGTCTTTCTTGTTGGGTTGCAGAACCGAACCAGACAGTTATAGAGATGCAAATGACAGACTCAATAATTTCTCTGTAGAACTGAGTCAGCAGCTCCTTGGGCAGTTTGAGCTTACTGAGTTGGCGCAGAAAGAACATTCTTTGTTGTCCTTTTTTGATGATGTTTTTGATGTTAGTTGTCCATTTTAGATCTTGCGATATGATAGAACCTAGAAATTTAAAGGTTTCTACTACTGATACTGTGTTGTCTAGTATTGTGACAGGTGAAAGTATGGAAGGGTTTTTCCTAAAGTCTACCACCATTTCTACAGTTTTGAGTGTGTTCAGTTCCAGATTGTTTTGGTTGCACCACAAGGCTAGTCGTTCGACCTCTCGTCTATATGCGGATTCGTCATTGTCTCGAATGAGACCAATCACTGTTGTGTCATCTGCAAGCTTCAGTACCTTAACAGATGGATCGTTGGAGATGCAGTCATTGGTATACAGAGAGAAGAGAAGTGGGGAGAGCACACAGCCTTGGGGGGCCCCTGTGCTAATTGTACAGGTATTTGATGTGATCTTGCTTAGCTTCACCTGCTGCTTCCTGTTTGTTAGGAAGCTTGTGATCCACTTACAAGTCTGTTCCGGTACCTGTAGCTGGTTTAGCTTAGTTAGAAGAGTGTCTGGAATGATGGTATTGAATGCTGAACTAAAGTCTACAAAGAGGGCCCTTGCATAGGTCTTTGGAGACTCAAGATGTTGTAGGATGTAGTGCAGAGCCATATTAACAGCATCATCTGTTGATCTATTTGCTCGGTATGCAAATTGCAAGGGGTCTAACAGTGGATCCGTGATGGTTTTTCAAGTAGGAAAGCACTAGCCTTTCAAAGATTTTCATGACTACAGATGTTAGAGCAACTGGTCTGTAGTCATTCAGTTCCTTGATGGTGGGCTTCTTCAGCACTGGGATGATGGTAGAGCGTTTGAAGCAAGAAGGAACATAGCACATCTCTAGCGATTTATTGAAAATATGGGTGAAGATGGGGGCCAATTGGTCAGCACAGACTTTTAAGCAGACTTATTGGTTAGCACAGACTTTTAAGTGTTGTACCTTAAAATTCTTAATAAATGTATCTTTTCCTTTATTTTTTTTATTTTTTAATTTACATTTATATCCCGCCCTTCTCCGAAGACTCAGGGCGGCTTACAGTGTGTAAGGCAATAGTCTCATTTTATTTGTATATTTACAAAGTCAACTTATTGCCCCCCCAACAATCTGGGTCCTCATTTTACCTACCTTATAAAGGATGGAAGGCTGAGTCAACCTTGGACCTGGTGGGACTAGAACCTGCAGTAATTGCAGGCAGCTGTGTTTTAATAACAGGCTTCTTACAGCCTGAGCCACACCGCGGCTTTATGTACACTGAGAGCATATGCACCAAGACAAATTCCTTGTGTGTCCAATCACACTTGTCCAATAAAAAATTCTATTCTATCTATTCTATTCTATGGAGGTTTTGAACCAAGAGAAGTAGTTTTTATTGAAGTAAATGCTTGCAAAGGATATATTCTAAATCCTAAAGCCCCAGGCCCTCTTCCACTATGGGTTATTTAGTATTACTAGGATTAATGGTTTAATTGGTATAAGGTGGTGGCTTGGCTTGGCTTGGGGCTTTTGGTTAGGCTTGGCTTTTGCATAAAGTCACTCTTAATCCATCAGAACATAATAATTTACTATGACTTGCTAGAAAATGAAAATTTCCAAACTTTGAAATTAAGCATAGACCACTGTTCATTAAATTATTGGTACTGAAACCTGCCAACTTTGTATTTGTTGATGGATATATTCTCAACATGTTGAGAATACAATGTTGTTTTCCTGACTTCTATCAAAATGAGCCCTGGGAATCATATTGCTGAATCATATTACATTATTGTAATATATGATTCAATATATGCATTCCCAGCAAAGCCCTAATTTAGTATTGGAGTTTACAGATGAAGCTTTCTACCTGTCAATCTTCATTCTTATTTATTACCTATATATTGCATATTTTTCAGGCCAGGGTGTTCTCTTAGTTGTTGAATAACCAGGATAATTTTCTATCTATTGGACAGCAAAATGAGTAATGTCTTTAACCATCATGTTTACCTGAAGTTTTTATTCTATCATGTTCATTTAGCTCTTGCTCTTTCACTTTTACTGATGATACAGAGTGGGGCTGAGAAGATTATTTAGATTTTTTTTTATCCCATAAACTATTTTATGTCAAACATGTATACTCCAGAGAGCAGCTCATAATATTTGACTGAGAATATTGTGGAATGTTCTGAAAAAAATTCAGATATAATAATAACATGGCTGTGGATGCTATCTCTTCCTTGAATGGTTTAAGCAGCCTGACCATTGGAAAGTTTCTCTATATGAGAAAACTAAACTTATTTTATCCTATTTGGTCAGGATTTACCTAACTCTTTTAGCTTGGCATGTGAAAAGCTTAGGTTTCTAGTACTTTCGGAAAGAAACACACCTGTATTTCTCACCTCCATCTTTTTCTTTCTTATTCAGAAGGAGCATCTTAGTAATGTGAAAACAAATTCATTTCTTAAGTGTAATGAGAGCAGTAGCATCCACAATTGAAGAAACAATAGCTTTGCAATTCCACCACCAACTGCCTCAAACAAGATACCTTCAAAGGCAATGGAAGATTTAAGGATTTTTTTTAAAAAAAAACTTGTGATCTCTGAATCTGCCAGAATCAGAAAAAAAAAGTTAGTTCTGAACTTTCTATTAGATCAATAGAACAATAGGATTATTCTCATCATTTAATTGATTTTTTTAAAAAATGATTATCATCCATTAGTTGATTTTAGGCTTTGCTGACCTGCTTTCATTGGGTAGGGTATCTATTTCTGATATATCTGTGATTAGGTCTGAAATATTTTTTCCACAGAAAGTAAGCTTATCATTTAAGATGTACACTTCATCTGAAATATCATGCTGAGGAAAATACGCAGTTTTGCTTAAACTGGCATTTCTCTCATATTCCTGCTGGGTATAGAGATCTAATACAACATCTAAGCCTAGAGGAACATCAGGATGAATTAAGTATTAGAAAGAGAGATGTAGATTGTGTGCTTATTATTATCCTGTATGTGATGTTAGCATGGAGATGCAGAAAGACTGTCACTGTGGGGTAAAGAACATCCATGCATAAAAGTTCTACTTCAGTTCCTGGCTTTTTCAGATAAAGAATCACACATGGTGAGCCTGAGAAGAGCTTTAGATCTTAGAGAACTACTGTCAACATACATAGGTCACCTGACCATATCTGATGCCCTTCAGCTAAGTTGGGTTGCTAATCCTTGATTTTCCAGATGGTAGAAAGTATGGAAATTAGAGTTCAATACAACCAAAAGAGAGCAGAACAGAGGGAAGACTGAAATAGCAACACATTGACATTTCATGTTAGTATTTCACCAACAGCCTATAGAATTTCCTGGCAGAACAATTGCTTTGTGTGATTCATTCATTCATTTTGTATGATGTAACAGAATACAACATTAACTATTTTCATGCTTTCTTTATAAGAGGTATCAGATACAACAGACACACACCCCAACTGCATATTTAATTTAAAAAAATAATAATAATCATGTCAGACCGCTAACTGGAATAGACTATCTTGGACTATAGTGAACTTGTAGCCTGATTCAATATGAGGCAGATCTGCTGCACTTGTGAATTAGAATCATTGTGTGTTGCATAGGTGTGTCTACATAGTGACTTTGTCTCATAGCACAATTAAAGAGCCATAGTCACAATGAACTACACTGAAGGGTTTGAAATAAGAGAAAGGATGTATGAGAATTGACTGACTGACTGAATAAATAAATACATTTATTCCTAGTCTTTCATGTAAAGGTTAATTCCTTTACATCTATACAGCAATGTCTTAGTTTTGAAGTTCCTATAAATGGATGATATGCTCCAGGGATCATCTAATGAAATTTGGATTCACTCCTCAAAAGTCCTGTGCAGCTTCAGCAGCCTGTAGATAACAACAGCAACCACAACATAAAATCTTTGGTAGAAATATTTCCAAAATCATTTTACTCTCCAAGCAGCTTCCTTCCAAGTTGTGCACATAAAACCTAATTATAATATTTTTTTATAAGTGCTCTCCTCTGTCTCTCCCTCCCTCTCCCCCCCTCCTCTCTCTTGGCTTATAGAATAGATGAACCCTGTTACAAAGACCACAGAGCTTTTTTATGCATGTTTGCTTGCTCCTTCCCTGCATTCGTTTCAAGGATGCTGGGCTACCATCAGGACTGATTGTCATAAATGTGATGATCTCTGAAGCACGGTATGATAGTAATTAAATCAGTGCTATTATTGACATATCTGCAGTAGGGTATCAACCAAGCAACTTTCCTATTCCACCTTCCGGTGAGTAACTACTTTATTCAGTTTGGCCAATAAACATCCATCAAACAGTTCTACAACTAGAACCACTGGCCTGTTTTTTTGTTTTTTTTTTAAATAGCTTTTAGCTAGAGGAACCCTCTTTTAAAATATGTTTTGTATATTTACATTGTGTTTGATCCATGCAATAAATGCAGAGAAACCCCACTAAATTGTCACTTCATTCTAAATTGTATATAAAAGTGCAGGGAGCTCAAGCTTAATAAACTCCTTGGTATTCTCTTTCTCCATATTTGATAGATGGGCTACCACAGCTTTTAAATGGGAGTCTGGCAGAGGTGAAGTCCAATTTTTTTCTAATACCGGTTCTGTGGGCATTGCTTGGTGGGTGTGGCAGGGGAAAGATACTGCAAAATCTCCATTCCCACGCCACTGCAGGGAAGGATACTGCAAAATCCCCATTCCCTCCCCACTCCTGGGGGAAGGATACTTCAAAACCTCCATTCCCACCCCATTCTGGGGCCAGCCAGAGGTAGTATTTGCCAGTTCTCCAAACTGCTCAAAATTTCCGCGACCGGTTCTCCAGAACCTGTCAGAACCTGCTGGATTTCACCACTGGAGTCTGGTTATCACCTTGGTGTCTCCTGCCAAAGAAGAGGCTGGGTTTCAAAGTGTACTGAATGCGTTAAAAAAAAAGAGTACATTCATCTTGTCCAGGAATTCATTTAAGTTAATCCTCTGCTAAAATCTGCTTTCCTATTTCCCTAAGCTTTTCATCCCTAATGAAAGAGAAATCTTTTCTCTGAGTTATTGTTAGCTTCAAATGCTTGTAAGAAACACTTGGTGGTGTTTTATCCTTACTTTGCTACTGTTGCAAGGTAGTGAAAGATATTGGAAATTACTTCCTTTGCTCTATAGTACTGGTATATCTCTCCCACTTTGCAGACCGGTATTAAGAAACTAGCAGTGATGTCAGCCTCTCTGTGTGTTTGTCAAGTTTGAAGTGCGCTTTTGCTGTTGCAATCATGGTCACCTCTCAGCTTGCCAACGAACTGGTGGGAGGGAAGGATGAAATGGAATGTAGGCTCCAGATATCAAGAGGACAACCATGAGAGCCAAGGATACTTTGGCAGGTGTTTGCCAAAGCCAAAGACTTTTTCTCGTAACAATACTATGAGACTCAATTGGACAATGTGACCTGCTCTAATAGGTTGAAGGAGAATCCTATACTTTAACTATGTGGGTTTGGCCAGGAATTAGCTAGATCTGGTTTTGCTCTCATCAGTGCTGAAATGATGAGGGCAAAATAAAATAAAATTTTAATAAAATTTTACATTCAGAGATTGGAGTTTGGATCGACCATGCTTGCTTTGATTGGGTTCATTAGTTGGAACGTTGGCATTCTCTCCCCCCCTCTCTTCACACACAGGGTGCCAAATGGGTTGGCCTGATGAAAGAGATGTGCCATCATACTGCAAGCCCTGAACATTTTGCATGTGCCAAGTTATCACAACTATATTTAAAAGGGCAAGAGCTTGCAGCATGATAGCACAATCCTGTTTTCAACATTTTGATGAAAATGCAAATTGGATGGATGGATGGATGGATGATACAGAAGAAGACTGAATGCTCACATACATGTTATTGATCTATTTCTACTTTTGTTGGTTATATATTCTGTATATCCATTGACAATCAAAATGTCTTATGGATGTAAAGCAAATGCAAAATATCAATGGAACAACTTTAATAACATGAAAACTCAAAGGCCAAACATTAAAATCAATAAAGCTTAAGCCATATTTTAAACTAAAGTAAATGAATGAGTTTGCACTCAATATATGAGAAACATATTGATTTATTTTTTTTTGCAGGACGGAGAGTGTGAATTAACTAATTCCTAAGAACCTGATCAAACTGGCTAGGTAGTAGCCCTGGTTTAATATCCAAAAAGTACAGAAATTACTTCTGTAGAGTAGCTGGACAGGATGGAAAAATGGACTGTCCATCTGAAATGCATATCTCATTAGGCAACATCACTCATTAGGCAACATCACTCAGGTTGAGTTCACACATGACCTGAAGCCATGGTTTCTTAAATAAGCACAAACTGTCTGGGTTTACACATCATGCTAATGCATCACACTAATGATTTACATGTCACAGTGGTAAGTTTCTTAAGACAAAAATTAATTAAGCCATGGTTTAGTTCAAAGCACATCTCAAACATTCACATGCCACATTTGTAACCCTTATTTCTTCAAAGTTCTTGTTTCTTGCAGTATTTCACCCATTCCTCTTGTTTCTCCCAGTCTTTTTATGCTGAATTCTCCTTCATTTTCTCATGCTTCCTTTGGTCCTAACCCACCACTGAAATTTAAACTGTATACTCCTTGGAGCATAAATCTGTCACGTTTGCTTCTGGTACCTTTACTTTCATGAGGTGTATAAATTACTCTTAATAATAATAACTGTTGAAGCAGTGGGGTGCACTTTCAGGGACACTATTGATTAATTTTCACTTAATGTAACACATGCCTAGAGCAAGTTATATTCACTAACATGTCCAGGGGACTATATTAATAATGGATATAATTGTTCTAACAAATAATGGAAGTACTTTTTTTTTTTCTGGCTGAGCATTTTTCTCCCAAAACAAAACTTGTCTTTTTTTTTAAAGAATATTCTTTGGGTTGTTATAATGCTTAGCTTTTATTCTCAAAAGGAACCTGCAAACTGTTGTAACTTTTTTATTCCTTGAGGAATCTCCCATTATTTTGTAGCTGAGGCATTTCCTACGGTTATTACACCCTTTTCCCCCCCTCTCTTATTTAAACACAGTTGCTTTTCTTTAAATTACCAAGAAGAGCAAGTTTAGTGGTTAAAGCACCAAACTAAGAAACCAGGAGACTTGTGAGTTCTAGTCTTGCCTTAGACAGGAAAGCCAGCTGGGTGATCTTGGGCCAGTTATAATCTTAATCCCACCCACTTCGTAGGGTTATTGCTGTGGGGGAAATAGGAACAAGGAGGAGCATGTTTGTTGCCTTGAATTATTTATAAAAATATTAAAAATATAATTCCTACAGAAATAAATAAGTAAGAAGTAGTATGCATAGGTCAGAATGCCTAAATGACAAAAACAGTGTTATGGCATCATAGGCATGAGATGTTATAATTCCTACAGAAAGATGCAAGGCTGTTTTCATAAACCTGACCTTCAATTATTAATTCAACTAAAATTGATTAAATTGGGTTTTGTCCATGTATCAATATTGCCTTTATTTGCTTTAAGAAGCCATCATTAGACCTCACCACTACTTTTACCTAGTTCCCACTTTCCCTTTCCCTTCCCTTCCTGAAAAACAGGAATGCTTTACTAGCAAAATTCAAGCTGTAGGGAAAAGAATAAAGAATAGGTTCAATAAACCTATTGAAAAACTTAAGCAGCAGGAATGTCAGGCAGTTGCAGTTCAAAAAGGACTAATTGCTCAAGCCTACACACAAGAAAGTTCAGTACTAAATTGGCACCAGATAAGGGTCAATGAAAAAGGGATTAGACTTGGACCGGTAGTGAGATCATAATGTCTCTAAGCTGATCGTACATTTAACTCCATCTCCCAGATCTGCCTGTTCTTGGTATAGTATAGCCTTTATTGTCATTGTACATCACATATACAATGAAATTGGGTAGGGCTTCCTTAATATTTCACATTATTTTGCTATTGAAAAATAGTCACATAACAGCTTCAGACTATTCTGCTTTTTGAGTGCCACACAAGCTAAATTGCTAAATTAAAATGGCTGCTATTTTCTTTCTATTCACTTCAAGGAAAAGCGCCACATTTTGCCTCAGTTGCAATTTTCATCTTAAGGGAAGCAAGTCAGGAGATAACTAAAACATAATCACTCTTTCCAAATCTGACTAACTGACCCTGAATTTGTAAACAGCTTCCTTGTGAATGCCAAGTTTCTGGGAATCATGGTGCATATCCGGTGGACCTGTTCCAAAATGGGCTGTGAGGTCCCAGTATTCACTTCAAGCTTCTGTTTGGCTAAGATCCAATAGATTTTAGAGATCTATTTGAGAAATATTGTTTTGCTTTTATTTTGTACCTTTGGGTCTGTCTGCCTGGATAAGTCCCTACAGTTTTCTTGGCAAGATTTCAGAAATAGTTTGCCCTTGCCTGCTTCCTTGAGCTAAGAAAGAATGACTGGCCAAAGGTCACCTAGCCATAGCTTTGTGCCTAAAGTGGGGATAGAACTCACAGTCTCCTGGTTGCTAGCCTGATGCTTAAGCCATTAAACCAAACTGTCTGAGAAATATAACTAGTTATCACCATAATTTCCCCCATTCCCTAAGTATTTCCCATCAGCAGTAATAGCAAAAAATAAAAATAAAAAATTGCAATTCTACTGCTTTCTGTCTACTTGGAGGTCACTTTTACAGTTAACTGATTTAACTCCTTATTCTTATGTGTTATATAAGATTTAATTAACTTTTTAAAGAATAGCCTCCTGTGCAGTTTCTCTTATCTTCCTTCAGATATTTGCAAAACAATTTATATTCACTTATTTTATATATGTAGAGTTCCTATAGATTTTCCATATGAAGGAATACCACACAGTCTATACATTTAGATATTTCTTTGTTAAAGGAAACACTGATGATATGAAGACACCTGTATCTCTAAGGTACAGTAAAAGGAATAGGATTGAATTGTTGGGTGGAATGATTTTAACTACATCATTTCCAGTGATACTTATACAGCTGAATTCTAGCACATTCTTCCAATAGTCAATATATTACACATTTGTATTTCTGGATTCATAACTATTCTGTTTGGTTAAATATTCAGTCCTCATTCTCTTTCATGTGAGCAGGTTTCCAGTGAAACAAAGCAGAATTCCCTTGCTACATTATCCACTGCATTCTCAATGTCTGTTTTAGAGTCATGTTCAAGGAGAAGAGAGCCTCATCCCATCAATGGTTTCCATCCTAGTTTCAAATAAACATTTTTTGATTATTATTATTTTTTCTTAATTGCTGCTTAATCTGCTAGACCAGACTCATTTAAAAAGTATTTTTTTAAAGGAGAACACAACTAGGAGAACAAACCAGTTCAATATTACTTCTGTACATCTAAGATATAATATGGATTTCTTCAGGCAGCACCCAACTGTTGAGGCTTGTCTAACAATAGACTTGTCCTTTCAGAATTCATCTAGTCCTCTTTTGAAACTATCTAAACTAGGAGCAGTGAACAGCATAGTAGTATATAACTGTAGTCAGGCTGATGATTTGATAAGGATGTTCCAATATTTTATTATTATTATTTTATTATTATTTATTAAATTTTTATACCGCCCTTCTCCCGAAGGACTCAGGGCGGTTTACAGCTATAATAAAACAACAGCAATATACACATAAAACCATAATTAAAAAACTTATTATACAAATGGCCGAATTAAAACATTAAAAATAAAACCCCGAATTATAAAATATTAAAACATTAAAACTAATTAAAATCCTATTAAAATCCTATGCCAGTCCGGTGTAAACAAACAAATAGGTCTTCAGCTCGCGGCGGAAAGTCCAAAGGTCCGGCAGTTGCTGGAGTCCAGGGGGAAGTTCGTTCCAAAGGGTGGGAGCCCCCACAGAGAAGGCCTCCCCCTGGGGGCCGCCAGCCGACATTGCTTGGCGGACGGCACCCTAAGGAGTCCCTCTCTGTGCGAGTGTACAGGTCGGTGGGAGGTATTCGGTAACAGCAGGCGGTCCTGTAAGTACCCTGGCCCTAAGCCATGGAACGCTTTAAAGGTAGTCACCAACACCTTGAAGTGCACCCGAAAGACCACAGGTAGCCAGTGCAGACTGCGCAGGAGAGGTGTTACATGGGAGCAATGTGTGGCTCCCACTATCACCCGCGCAGCTGCATTCTGAACCAACTGGAGCCTCCGGGTGCTCTTCAAGGGGAGCCCCATGCAGAGAGCATTACAGTAGTCCAAGCGAGAGGTAACCAGAGCATGAGTGACCGTGCATAAGGCATCCCAGTCAAGGAAGGGGTGCAACTGGCGGACCAGGCGAACCTGGTAAAAAGCCCTCCTGATGACGGTCGTCAAATGATCTTCGAAGGACAACCGTCCATCCAGGAGGACGCCCAAGTTGCGCACCCTTTCCACTGGGGCCAATGATTCACCCCCAACAGTCAGCCGCAGCTGCAGCTGACTGTACCGGGGTGCCGGCATCCACAGCCACTCCGTCTTGGAGGGATTGAGTTTGAGCCTGTTTCTCCCCATCCAGACCCGTACAGCTTCCAAACACCGGGACTGCACTTCGATGGCTTCATTGGGATGGCTTGGGGTGGAAAAGTACAGCTGCATATCGTCAGCGTACAGTGAGGGACTGTCAGGAAGAAGGGGTCAACTTGTTCTCCAAAGCACCTGAGGGCAGTCAAGAAGTAATGGATGGAAGTTTATAAAAGAGAGATCCAATCTAGAATTAAGGAGAAAATTCCTCTCAATAAGAACAATCATTGGTGGAATGACTTACCTCCAGAAGTTGTGGATGCTCCCATCACTGGAGGTTTTTAAGAAGAGATTAGACAACCATTTGTCTGGAATGGTATAGGGTCTCCTGTTTGACCAGCGGGGTTGACAAGGCCCCTTCCAGCTCTTTATTCTTATTATTTTGTATTCTATTCCTGTTGTTAAGATCAAAAGCAGCCAGGCTACTGAAATAATACAATCAGCATTTGAAAAGCATATCAAGTACTGTTAAGGCTTTGAGATTTTATTTGGCATTTTATTAGAAGAATGCCATTCCTTTATCACTTTTATGCTTCCTTGTACATTCATACAAATTGCATCACCTAGTTTCTGTAAACAGTTGTAAATAGAAGACAACAACAACACGATAGATGGCATTTTGGATCTATGTAGAATTCACAAATTCCTACACTTACAAACCTTCAAAAAGTAGGAAGGGTTCAACTCCCTTTTTTTGGCTTTTGTTAATTTGAAGCCTGAAAAGAAGATATTGCTGCTAGTGTACCTCATAAAGGAATGACATGGTTTTTCAAGGCTCAAGTGCAAATATATTTTAATAATAGCAGGCAGGTGCTATGCTCTCAAAATACTTTAGAAGTGTTTCTTCGAAATTAATTTTTTTTAGCTTGCAAGCTCAACCGCAGATTTTATCATAACTTTGAGCTGAATTAAAATCAAACAGTGTTCTTGCCTAAAATTTGTAGTGAATCATATGGAAACTGGCTCAGAGTTTAAAAGAATATATACTTAAGCCTTCATGGTATATTACAGTGATGTTGAACCTTTTAGACACCGAGTGCCCAAACTGCGCACGTGCGCATGCCCAAACTGAAAGGTGTGTGTATGGGAATGCACAAATGTGCAAACATGCACACATGTGCAGCAGAGACTCAAAGACCAACTGGCCAGTGGGAGGTGGAGCATCCCAACACCGGCACTACAGCAAGAGGTAAGATCTTTTTCTTTTGTGAGCTTCTGTTTCATTGTTTGCAGAGAAACAGAAGCTCATAGAAGAAATGCACAGAGATCTGATCTGGGGCAATGGCGCACATGCCAGCAGAGAGGGCTCTGGGTGACACCTCTGGCACGTGTGCCATAAGTTTGCCATCATGGGTATATTAGCTACAGTACAACCCTCTTCACTATCCTTCAGATATTCTTATTATCTAAAAGGCAAAGAATTAACTGAAACTGTCAGCTCCATTACTTTTTGGTATAGTGACCAATATTGTTTTCAAATATTTGAAACATCAAGAGTATTGCGATATTGTAGCTGTTGTATGGAAAGGTTCTTCATAGTTTGACCATTTGCACTGGGATGGATTTCCAGAAATCAGACTTTCAGTTGTATCGGGCTATAGATTATGAAAATAGAAAAAAAAAGGGAAGGAGGGAGGGAGGGAGGGAGGGAGGGAGGGAGGGAGGGAGGAAGGAAGGAAGGAAGGCTATCCAGACAGTTTGTGGTTAGCAATGATCACCATAATTTTACACTTAAATACATTTGATAGGAATTCAATTACCTTCTTTTTTTACAATCCCAGGTAGTTAGCAATGCCAGGAAGTATATTGCGTCCATCATAGAACCAGGAATAGGCTCAGCTTAATAGTTTCTATTTTATATATATGCATTTTGCCTTTGGTCTTTTAAAATTCCAGCTAGATTATCATTATCATAATATGATACGTACTGTTAAAATATAAAATGCCTCAGTTTCATTAAAACACATACATCCAAGCTATGATTTTAAGAACTGCATCCACAAAAGATCTGTTCCCAGATGATAATTTGACTCCACACTTGTTTCTTTTCTGAGCAGGTTTTCAGGTTTTTGTGCATGCTTTCATCTCAGCCTAAGAAAGAACAAAAGAACTTAAAGAACAAAACAGAAGAGAGATTGGGTATTTGAATTATCAACTAGAAACATTCTGCAAATTTTCTATCAAGGACTCCCCTGATTTTTGTAACCCACAAAAATGAAACTTTTGTCCATATGAAGACGCAGCTTATAAACTTTTTTTATTCCCTCTGCACCATCAGTTTGTGCAAATAATTCGATGGGAAAGAATACATGTAGCCCTTCAAAACTAATTGCTGCTAGTGTCATCTTAGTTTTTCCACTTGATTGTATTAATTAAATGATTAATATTCTATCTTTCCATCCATTCAAAGCAATTCATCTTTTTCATGCTGTTGTTTATGTTGTTTACAGCTAACTATATCCCATTGACATTAGTAGCCACATTGTGCTTGATGTTTCTGACTGACCTTGTGAAGACACTTGCAATCATTATGGAATAAGTGATAGAAAAATAGATAGATAGATAGATAGATAGATAGATAGATAGATAGATAGATAGATGTAAAACCATAAATATATTAATAAAAGATAATATAATTGATGAGATGCCCAAACTTTAAGATCTAGTGGTCAGAGAAAAAGTATTCAAATGCTAGTAACTAAAGAACTGGAAAGAAACCATTCTTTTATTTGAGAAATTTCTCCCTAACAAAAGAATGCTAGAATGTTTAAATAAATGTATTTTAGAGACAGCTTCCTAAAAACTATATGGTTTGTTGTGTCAGGATGTCTATCTATCTTTTTTTTTTTTAACCAAGATCTCATTTTGTGAAACCTTAGTGTTTTGGGCCTCAATACAATACAATTCAAACCAAATTTCTGTGGCAATTTATGGTACCTGATTTCATTAAAAAGAAAAAAAAACATATTGACCCCACTAGCATAATGTCTGCCATTTATTTGTCCTTGACATTGTTGCATAAATGGCCTAAATCACCATGATGACACAATTTGCATTTAAAATACTTTTGTGGAAAACACACAACCTTTCTCTGCAATAATCGATTAAAATGAGTTTTTATTGAAATTCATCTGATTTCTGCCCATCTGCACTCTTAATATATTCCTTGTCTTTCAATAATATTTATACTGTCACATTAATACTTACTTAGATTTTACATGTGCTAAGAGACTTTTTAAAAAATCTTTGTTTTTGCAGATTCCTGAAGGGATGTTTAAAATGGTTGAGCTTGGCTGAAAGCTACAAATTTCTTCAGAACAAAGAAAAGTATAGAGGATGGTGGCAGCCGAGGAATTTAGTATGATAAATTTCTAGATAGCTCAAAGAAAAGAGAAGAAATCTGAAAAAATAAGAAAGAAAATAAGTCTTATCGCTAATAGAAAACAAGAAAGTAGCAATCACTTTAATGACCAACTCTTTATTTTGTTATTGTTATGTTTGTAGATCTCTCTATAAAAAGAGCATCTTACAATGCCTAGCTTGCAATTTTCCCCCCTAAATTACCCACTTTCAATGGATAACACTAATGCAATTACTTTCCTATTTTTTGTAACATGCATTTCACTCTTTTCTCAGTAAAAGCTTTACCCAAGGATACGATGAAGTTTAAATAAAAATGAAGTAACACCATTTTTACAGCAATAAAAGCTGGAGTATATTACAACTTTTTCTCCTGCTCTGTTCTCATAAGCATCCTCATATGATAATAATAGTTAAATAGACAACTTCTGAAAGAGTTAGTTCCTGTTCTATCTATGCCTTCACCATTTCTTTGCACTTGGGAAAAAAAAGAATATATTACTGTTCAAAAAAGTAACGTATGTGGGGCAGGATAAATTTAAATCCTGAATTTGGATTTTCAGAATGTGATCATCAGTCCAAATGAATTATTGTTAAAAATCTGGTGAAATCACAAAGATAGACAACCAGCAGATTTCTCAAGACACAATCATCTTTTCCCCCTTCAATTGTAATCTGGCTGGTCAAGAAGAAACATCATCCAAACATTTCTTGAATCATAAGAGGGATAGGCTGATTAATTACAGACTGAAAACAGTATTAATAAAAGATATGAGAATTGTAACTTCTAGGAAAGAGCATTGAATGCTCTACCTCAAGGCTAGTTAATGAAGGAGAGGGAGAGAGACCAGCAAGCAAATTGTGGCACTACAGGCCATGAGGTGCTACAACAGGGAAGTAGGAAAGAAGGATAAATGTATAAAAGAAGTTAATAATTTTTTAAAAAAACCTTTAACCAGCAAAGGGTTTTTTTTTAGAATTCATATAAACCCCTACTTGAGCGGAAGAAACTTTGATATTTTTATTAATTCTGTGACTTAATAATAATAATAATAATAATAATAATAATAATAATAATAATAATAACAACAACAACAACAACAACAACAACAACAAAAAAAAAAACAGAGTTGGAAGGGACCTTGGAGGCCTTCTAGTCTAACCCCCTGCCCAGGCAGGAAACTCTACACCATCTCAGACAGATGGTTATCCAAAATTTTCTTTAAAATTTCCAGTGTTGGAGCATTCACAACTTCTGCAGGCAAGTCCTTCCACTTATTAATTGTTCTGTCAGGAAATTTCTCCTTAGTTCTAAATTGCTTCTTTCCTTGATCAGTTTCCACCCATTGCTTCTTGTTCTACCCTTAGGTGCTTTGGAGAAGAGCCCGACTCCCTCTTCTTTGTGGCAATCCACTTGTGACAGTTGTCTTCTTATTAATAATGTTATTTGTGCAGGAGTCATATTTATAGTTCTATAGAATAGAATAGAATAGAATAGAATAGAATAGAATAGAATAGAATTTTTTATTGGCCAAATGTGATGGGATACACAAGGAATTTGTCTTGGTGCATACACTCTCACTGTACATCATCAAGGTACAAAACTTACAACACTTAATGATAGTCATAGGGTACAAATAAGCAATCAGGAAACAATATTTATAGCAATTATAAATTATACCACTAAGAAGGCAGAGGATCAGGAGAAACAAACAAGCTTACTTCAGAAGCCAAGGTTCCATGGAGGCAAATCCAAGATCCAGAAAGTAAACTTGAGTGATTTTGTATCATTTCAAAGGGCAATTGAGGAATTAGAAGCAACATGTCTTCAGGAAGGTTGGACAACTGTCTGACAAAAAAGGTTGACTCCCAAGCCCTTCTCTCATAGCCGTGACTCTGCCAATTTTCCTGAGTCATACCTTTTGCTTTTGAGAAGACTCCTTGAACATTACTGTTCTACTTGTCTGGTCTTCCTGCATGCTGGAGGACTGAGCAACTTTTCCTGATCAGGCTCTAGCTGGGTGACAGCCTGCTGTTTTACTTCTGCAGCAAGTAGTTAATTATCTGATTGTTCCAGAATTGAAGTTCATCTTCCTGCTCTTTCTGAATCTTATCAGCAAATTCCTAAGAACTCCCAGAGTTGCAAGGTCACAACCGCCTAGCTCTGCTCCTCCAATTCAGAATTTTGCTGACAGCCCATAACGTACTGGTTTGGAGGCAGAGGCTAATGATTTCATACAAGAAGCACTAGTTTAAGTTACAAAATTATTTCCTCCTGCAGGAAAGAGTGGTCTAAAGGCAGAAAGTTTCCCTTGTGTACCCCAACGTGGTTTATAAGTGGCAGAAAATTTTGATTTTGAAACAAAAGTAGGAAGGAATTGCTAGTCAGTCTTGATAATTAACAATAATTTATCATTATCGAGCTGAATGGTGAAAAAATGTATAAAGATCTTCTAATTGTAAAAAAAAGAAGGCCAAATAAACAACTTATGAAATATGTCAAAACGGTCAAATGTAAGAATCCCTCAATGTTTGATGCCCTATTCCAGGGGTCGGCAATCTTAAGCACTCAAAGAGACACAAAGGTCCTAACCGGAATCACCCATTCAATTCTGGAGCTGAGCGGAAGTCCAATTCCCCCATCATAGTCTCCTCCTAGCACGATGTCCTTTTTCCTCTGCTGACCAGAAGTCCAGTTCCCCCACCATAGAGTCTCCTCCTAGCGCGGCTTCCTTTTTCCTCTACCTGTCCTAACCAAAAGTCCTATCAATTGTGAAGCGGACCAGCAACAGGGAGCTGCAGCAGAGGGATGAAAGAGCCACATGTGGCTCCAGAGCCACAAGTTGCTGACACCTGCCCTATTCATTCCATTTTCTAACTACCTTAGAATGTTTCCCATTCTTTATTACAATCCAGATCAGGGCTCATTTCCAGCCCAGTTAATGTGGTGTGATGTTTCCACCTGTTTTAGACTAAATTGAGTTTCACAGAGAGATTTCTGGCTTCTTTGATCCCCTTGGATAATTTTTATTCACACTGGGTGGAAAAAGGCATTGAGCTAAACTCCAAAGAACATGGCTTCTCATCACATTATTTAATCTCTGTAAGGCACAAGGGAGGTAATGAGAACTAAAACAGGAACACTTTTTAATAGATCTGCACAAGTCCTGGAGTAGCCACCTTTCTCCATTCTGTGAGAATCCCTAGCCAAAGATAATTTGTCCCAGCTAGCTACCTAAGAAACTTAATGAATACTCTGAAAGCTTTCTGACAGGCAAGATTCAATTCTTTATTATTTAGGCCAACAGAGGGCAGATACAATAATATGCCCTTGTCAAATGGGAGGGTTATTTGAGCTTGTCAATCATGTTTTACTCCATTTGCCCTTTCTACAAATAACCCTTTAAAATGTTAGGCCTGGCTTAATGAAGAGAAAACTCGCTTTCTCTTGGCTAGCATGGTCCCTGAAGTATCCAGCAATTTAGCTAGTTTTTATGTAATTTTCATTGTCCTTTGGAGATTGACAGTCTAAATTTTCTTGTTTCTTCATGTCAAACACCTTGTTTATTTTTCTTATGCCTTGAATAAGATTAAGCAATCCTTTAACTTTTAAATTTAGCTGTAAACCTTTACTATTATTAGTGAGATATTTTACTCAATTTTTAATAATCTTTTTTTATTTCCTTGTTCTTATTTGGGAACTTGCATTGCTGTTATTTGGCCTCACTTATACATTATCTATCTATCTATCTATCTATCTATCTATCTATCTATCTATCTATCTATCTATCTATCTATCTATCATCTATCCATTATTTATCTACCATTTATCTATCATTTATCTATCATCCATCATCATCTGTAAATAAATGAATTAAATAAATAAATTTAAATAAATAAATAAATTTATCTTCAGGATAAAACCATTGATTCTACATTATAAACTGAAAATTTTCCTCCTTCTAACAGGTTGCCTCAATTCATTTGTTTTGAGGTTTAAGATCCCCTACTGAATTTCTTCAGAAATCACAGATATAGAATTTGGTAAAAAAGAAAAGAAAAGTAAAAAACTAGAAAAACAAGATTTAATTTAAGGTTTTAATTCAAATCCCAAATGAGATTAAGTTCCCGATATGCATGCATCTTTCTTTTTATTATCTCTTCCAGCCATTCAAATTTATGTAGAGATTGTTTTTAGGGCAGGCCATAACTCACGATCAGGCTGTGGCTGATTCAGAACCAGGCCGCATAAATGGCCTCAATCACACAAAACTATCCCCTCTCCCCTCCCCATGCTGGGTTGCCAAGCGAGAAAGGTTGGGAACTGCTGTTTTAGGGAATGACTCATTTTATGTGTACCTCTAAAACAAAAATGATATACAGCATTGTTGTTATATAACCTACTAATCTTGGAATAGAAGGACACTTACATTAAAAGAGAATTTAACTTTTTTTTTCTCCATGCACTTTTTCTCATACTCTGAGATGATGAGTGGGTAGGATTGAAAGCAGGGATGAAATGCTACCAGTTCAGACTGGTTTGGCCAAACTGGTAGCGATGGCGGCAGGTGGTTCGGAGAACCAGTAGTGACAGCAGCGTGAGGCTCCACCCACCCACCTGGTCATCGTTACTTCCTGGTTTTAACCAGGAAGTAACCTGCTTTTTACCTTCTGCGCATGCGCAGAAGGGTTTGCACATGCACAGAGGGTTCGCGCATGCACATGACGCACATGGCGGTGTGTGCACTTCCAAACCAGTAGGGAAGGTAAGTAGATTTCACTCCAATTGAAAGATGGATTCAGAAGATCCATTTGTTTTTTCCTGGCACTCTTTTCTTTCTCTTACAAACAAAACACTACAGGGAAGGGACAGATAATTCCTCTTAAAAGTTGCATAGAGTTTGAAATTAATCACACCACACAATTAAACCCAGAACCATTAGTGGCCACTTTTGCCTCAAGAAAGAGCAAATGAAGACAACTTTGGCTGAAATTTGAGATTTATTTTAAGTTAAGAGCTTCTTATTTTTTTCTTCATTCCAGTTTGGACAATAAACTGCAAAAGAGAAATATTAATTAAGATCCATCCTGACAGTGTTAAGCTTTGGCTTGATTAGTAATAGACTCTGTGGCCTCAAAGATATGGCATCCAAATAACATTTTGAGTTCTTCAAGTTTTAATAAGTCTATTTATTCACTGCCTATGAAAATCAATGAGAAATTGTAATTGTTTTATTCATTAGTTTGCTGCTAAAAATCAGTAACTTGTTTTGAAAGGCTTTAGTGGGGACACAAAATCACAAAATTGCATCTCACTTAGTTTGGATATGCCATGTGGGGCAATTCACTGGAGAAAGCAATTATTCTTGGAAGAGTTAATGCTAAAAGGAAAACAGGCTACCAAAGACCATCAACATTGATGGACACCATCAAAACTGACACCAGCGAGAACATAGAACAACTCAAAGATTTAGTAGAAGATCAGAAGATGTGAAGAGACCTAACCCATAGAATCGCCAAGAGTCAGGCACAATTGAATGGATATCATCATCATCATCATTGGAACACATAACCTTACAACCATTTAATAATAGTTTGAAGTTATGATGCTGCTGAAAAAATTGACTTATGACCTGTCACACTACTCCCACAAGATCACAACTTGGGTGTTTGGCAAACAGCTTGCACTTACGACAGTTACAGCAACTTTGAGCCACAGTGGCACAGTGGTTAGAGTGCTGTACTGCAGGTAACCCAGATTCTGTTGATCACAGCTGCCAGCAGTTTGGCAGATCAAATCTCACCAGGCTCATGGTTGACTCAGCCTTCCATCCTTCCGAGGTGGGTAAAATGAAGACCCATATTGTTGGGAGCGATATGCTGACTCTATAAACCACTTAGAGAGGGCTGTAAAGCACTGTGAAATGGTATATAAGTCTAAGTGCTATCGCTATTAATTGCTAACCTGCAATCACATGACTGATTTGCAATCTTGCCAGACAGCTTCCAATAAGCAAAGTCAGTGGGGAAAGCAAGACTTGCTTAATGACTATGATTCACTTAACAAGGGTGTGATTTGCTTAATGACTGTGCAAAAAAAGCTTGGAAATTGGGTGCAGTCACGTGATGTCTAACTTAATGACTTCCAATTAACCATGAATTTTTGCGGTCATAAGTTGAAGGTTACCTATATATGAGAATTTCTTTGCTTTCAGGAAAAAATGCAGCTACAAAAGAACAGTGGCCGCACAGTGGTTAGAATGCAGTATTGCAGGCTAATTCTGCTGACTGGCAGCAGTTCGATCCTGACCGGCTCAATGTTGACTCAGCCTTCCATTCTTTCAAGGTCAGTAAAATGAGGACCCAGAATGTTGGGGGCAATTTACTGAATCTATAAACTGCTTAGAGAGGGAAGCAAAGCACTATGAAGTGGCATATAAGTCTAAGTGCTATTGCTAGTGCTACAAAAGTCTGAATACACAATTAACTTATAAATAACTTGAGATTATCTTTGTTTTAGGAAAAGAAATGAGCTTGTACATAATTGCAGGTGGCCCCACAATGACAGTTGTGGAACTACCTATTGTGTGCTTGGTTTCTAGGTTTTCTACGCTGCAGAAAACAATTCTTCTATGTTATAGCTAAAAAGCATAATACATTTAAACTCTTCACTCAATTCACAGTGATCACGAACATTAAAGTTTCAATAACTTGTGTTGCTCAGTGACAACTTTATTATGAACTTTGTTTAGTACCAGTCTTTGGGCAGATACCTATTCTTTATTTTAATAACCTAGTAAGTTATCAACTATTTGTAAGGAATGAATCTCAATATATACAGGGGATAGATGAATGTTCTTGATATAATACATTAAATGAAATGCATCTTTACAATCTACAGTTCCACAATATACAGATTAATTACAAAACACATGTGGCCCATTGCATTTCCAGTTGGCTCAGCATAATGTTTATTGAGACACATATTCCCATCTGTCTTGATAAAAAGAGGGACTTGATTTTGCTGTAGAATTTTTTTTTTAATTGCCACAAAGAACTAGCTGTGCACAGCAGTATTTTGTGTACAATTTCTTTGGGATTGGACCCTATATCACTCTTATTCAGGAATTGTTTCTCAACAGCAAATATCCTGCTTGCATTTCAAATTTCCACTTCAGCCTGAACTGTTCTTCTGATAATATGACCATTGGCTCTCATTACATTTAAGCAAGCAAACCCAGCCATCAGAACAGATTATCTCATTGTGTCTTATAAAAAAAAGGAGTACGTTCTTAAAGGAGGTAAATGTCAACCTACATCTTAATGTTGGAATAAAACACTGTAGTGTCTTTCAATTTTCAAGGCACTTAAATTCCATTTGCACATTGCACTTTGCCATGCTGAAACCACTTCTTTTTTTCACTCATTGTTAGCACCTCATCAGGATATTACTGGATTTCTTGAAACTATGCTGCATCGTTAGTACTACGTTTAGCATTGTGCATCAGATTTAGACAGCTTTTAAATCTGATGAAGTCGTAGCAGTGGGACTTAGCAGCTCTAGAGGTAAAGTAGGATTATCTATGAAGTTATCAAATGGAAGAAGCCCCATCAGAAATTTGATGCTGGAGACTGTTGCAAAAAGGAAAAAAAAAAGAGGGGCAAAAAACCCTCAAGACAAAGCAAATGAATTTAGGAAAGTATTTAATTTTTCTTTTTCTCATGTGGAAAATAGCAGATGGAAGGAAATGTGTTGAATGATAGGTTTACCTTCTTTTTTTTTGTTTTGAACTATTTTTTCATAGCACTTGATTACATTTCAGAAAAGTACAGATAGTCCTCAACATCCGATCACAACTGAGCCCCAAATTTCTGTTGCTAACTGAGACATTTGTTAAGTGAGTGATGCCCCATTTTAGAACTTTTCTTGCCACAGTTGTTCAGTGAATCTCTGCAGTTAAGTTACTATCACACTTGTTAAGTGAATCTGGCTTCTGCATTGAATTTGCTGGTAGCAAAAGTTGATCACAGGACCCTGTTGCAGGACCCTGCAACTGTCACAGGGGTAAAATGCACTTACTTTCGCTACTGGATCACAAATGGGAGCACATGCACACACACACTTGCTAGACTTGTGAGCGCCTCCTTCACACATGCACAGAGTCTTTTGTGCATGCATAGAGGGTCAAAAATGGGATGTGATGGCGTCCAGGCAGGTGGGTGGAGCCTCCCACCGCCGGCCTTACCGGTTCGTGCGAACCTGGTAGATCCGCCTGAATTTCATCACTGAACTGTCATAAATATGAGTCAGTTGTCAAGAGTCTGATTTTTGATCATATGAGCACGGGGATGTAGCAATGGTCATAAGTATGAAAAATGGTCTTAAGACACCTTTTTCAGCGCTGTTGTAACTTTGAACAGTCACTAAATGAACTGTTGTAAGTCGAGAGGACTGCATGTATAAATTTAAAAAAGCAAAGGGAAATGAGAAAAAGGGAAAGGGGTAAGGAGAAAGAAAAGAACTATGGAGTGTGTTATCCCTCCCTGAGCTATCTTCTAAAGAATCTACCAGGTACATGAATTAAAATGCAGTGTGGAAAGAGGAAAACTACACTGTCCCTTCTTGGTATTTTACCCACAAGCTAGCTTCCCCCTAGAGTATTTCAAGATCATATCCCTTCTTTCTTTCCTTCCTTTCTTCCATCCCCTGCCATCAGAACTGATAAAGCTTTCTGGATGAGAAACAAAATGTCTTCTTCTTCCTCAAGAAAAAACAGACCAGTTACCGTTTGAAGAAAAATTCACCTTTGAGATCCCTTCCTACTAACTTTTTCTGACTTCTTGGTTCTAATTTTCCTTCGTAGTGAAAGGAATTTCCTCTTTTTACTTGTGTCTTGCTCAATTTTTTAACTTTCTTATTAGAATTATTTAGACAGTTCGCATCTGCTCTCTTTGGTGTATAGATTTTGGACGATGAATCTTATTTTATGCACACCGTGCGAAGAGTGGTGTAATACGTACAGACAAGCTTACAGTTAATAATTTAATTTAATTTAATTTGTTAATTGACAAATTATTTAGCAGTACAAAATTAATTCACAAAAAAAAATGCAGTACCTGGATCTGGAGTGAAAGAGATTCTCAGAAGTGTCGCTGAGAATATATACATAAAAATTAAATTTAATGAAAAGAAAATAATTTGCCATGTTGAATTTAAAAAATAATAATAAAACAAAGGCAGATTATAAATCAAATAAATAGTATGAAACTGGAAAAAGATAAGCATTTTAGGAGAATTGCACATGAAAAATACACATTTCCCTCCTCTTCCTTTTTTTTTCTTCCAATTTTACAAATTTGCAACAATTATAAGCTGAAACTATGCTGTTGTCAAACAAAATCTATGGATGGTTCATAAATAGTTACTCTGAGAACATATTTGTTGTAGTGGTTTTTGTGCTGGTATAGAAACCAGGAGATTGTGAATTTTAGTCCTGCTTTAGCATGAAAAAACAGCTGGGTGTTTTGTTGGGCCAGTCATTCACTTTCAGCCCAACTCACTTCATGGAGTTGTTGTTGCAGGGAAATAGGAGATGAAGGAGATTGACTGACTGACTGATTGATTGATTAATTGATTTTGTCAACAGGTAGAAGGAAACAGGTATCAGTATACACATAAATATGGACACAAGAAAAAATGGCACAAATAAATGGATATAAATAAACAAAACATAGGCATAAACATATAGAATGATTACATATAAATGGAGACAGTAGGACAGGGACAGTAGGCACGCTGGTGCGCTTATGCACACCCCCTTAGGGACCTCTTAAGAAACGTGTAAGGTCCACAGTAGACCTTAAGGTTTAAGTAAAAGGTATGGGGGTTTACCACAGTTTAAGGTAAAAGGTATGGGGGTTAGAGAAACTAATGACAGGATCAGGTAGAGTGTTCCAGACATTAACTACTCAATTGCTGAAGTCCTATTTTCTGCAATCAAGATTAGAGCGGATTATATTTAGTTTGTATCTATTGATAGCCCTTGTGTTATTGCATTTGAAGTTAAAGTAGTCATTAACAGGTATGAAGTTAAGGTACTAAGTGTACTAAGCATAGGTCAGAACATAGATGGCGTAGTTCAAGGTTATCCAGGTCTAAAATTTCAAGCCTGGTGGTATAATGGATTTTATTGCGAGCGGATATTATCAGTGGTGGTATTCAACCGGTTCTATCCGGTTCAGGAGAATTGGTAGCAGCGGCAGTGGGAGGCTCCGCCCACCCATTTGGACGTAATCACATCCTGTTTTTGATGTTCTGCGCATGCGCAGAAGATCCTGCACATGTACAGAGGTGGCACATGCGCTCCCATTTATGAACCGGTAGCGAAGTTAAATGAATACCACCCATGAGTATTATGTATTTTCCCTGCTTTTAATAAAGTTGGGATAAAAATCTAATAAATAAATACACACACTGATGAGTTTTTTCTGTATTCTGAAGATAGATAATTTAATAATTTTATTTAAGCAAGTACAATATTAAAGGCCTGGAGACTAAAACATATGAAGAACGGTTGCAGGAATTGGGTATGGCTAGTCTAGAGAAAAGAAGGACTAGGAGTGACATCATAGCAGTATTCCAGTAATTGAGGGGTTGCCAAAAAGAAGAGGGGGGTCAACCTATTTTCCAAAGCACCTGAAAACAAGACAAGAAGCAATAGGTAGAAACTAATGAAGGAGAGATCCAACCTGGAAATAAGGAGAAATTTTCTGATAGTGAGGACAATTTACTAGTGGAACAGCTTGCCTTCAGAAGCTGTGGATGCTTCATCACTGGAGGTTTTTAAGAAGAGACTAAGCAGCTACCTATCTGAATTGGTATAGGGTCTCTTGCTTGAGAAGGGGGTTGGACTAATCCAGCTCTGATTAATTATTCATCTGCTTATTATATTTCAGGCATATTATCAGTTTCAAGATTTCATTTGTTTTAGTCACACTTCTTTTCCAAAATAAATGCTAAATACCCTAGCCCTTGATCATTACTGCATAATCAAAGAAAAAATATCTTCAGTCTCATTTTCCCCTATTGAATTATTCTCTTTATAATTTTGATCTTCCGTAGCCTATTTTTGCTTTCTGCCTTTGAGAGGCTTTTAAAATTTGGCCCTGATGCTTCAGTAAAATGACCCACTTGCCAGGGGCATTCATATCAGCTTCTCAATCTCCTTAGAGTTTTGCTAAAGAAGCAAAGCGGAGAAAATACAAAACAGAACACCCATTCTTTTTATGCTTTGATTTGTCACAAATAATAAAGAAAATCTTAATATAATGATTCTTCAAAGGCCAATTTAAAAATAAAAAGAAAAGGCTTTAAAGAAGAATCCAAATTATCTAAAAATCAAGAAGTTGCTTAAAGTGCTTCTTACAGCTTTTGTTCTAAGTGATTCACTTAGAAAAAGTGAGAAAGAAAGAGATGGAGTAGCAGATGTTGTAATACTACTAGTAGTATAGTAATCAATGAGGAAAATTCACCCCCAGCTTAACAAATACTGGTTTTCCCCAAAATAAGACCCAGTCTTATATTTGTGGGGGCGTCAAAATAAGCATTAGGGCTTATTTTTGGGGAAACATGAAATCAGGGTGATCAGCCCAACCCCGCAACCCCCCCCCCCGGCATGCACACAAAAGGCGATGAGCATGCGGGGGCCAATATTGTCTGACAGCAGCTGCAGCCTGCTGACCCCTTGCTTGATGCACTCTGGGGCTGCGCAGCAGGTGTCCAAGCACCAGGGTGAGCCACACAATTTGGATGCACCATACAGGCCATCGGAAAGCTGAGAATCGGTGGGCTGGAGTGGGCAGGCGGTCACAGGAGGCTCCTCTTCATGACTCTTGGTTTGCCTGCAGTCTATGCAGCACATCAGGATTGCCTGCCTTCCCACCAGCTCCTGTGGCTCTGTCTCTGTCTGCTTCCAGTGCCACCATGTGAAGGCAAGCCTCGCGTAGCCACTTGCCTACTCTGGCCCACCAACTCTTGGCTTTGGCATGTCCAGATCACCTGCCTTTCCCCTCATGCTTCTGCTTCCACCTGCTGCTGTTTCTGCCATATGAAGACAAGCTTCCTGCAGCTGCCCACCCGTTCTGGCCCACTGACTCTTGGCTTTCTTGTGGCCCACATGTCATGTCCAGATCGCATGCCTCCCCCTGCCTCTGTCTCCACCTTCTGCTTGGACAGGTAATCAACACACTTTCTCTGTGCAGGTTGTAGCTGCTGCTGGACATTGTTGGCCCCATGCCCTCACTGCCTCTGGTGCTGGCCACACCCCACCACTGATGATAAAATTAATTATTTTTGGATAGGGCTTATATTAGGAGCACACTAAAAAAATCAGGCTAGGGCTTATTTTGGGGGAAGGATTATTTTTGGGAAAACATTGTCGTAGTTTTTCTTCTAATATTATTTTTCATATGGGTTATAAGCTACATTTATTTGAAGTTAAAGACCCATCAAGGGGAAAAAAAGATGAACGGGTAAGAATGGCTATAGAGACTATTTATATTGAACATTTTATGATACATTTCATGCAGTTAAAAAGATACCGCAAATCTGCCTCACAGACTGAGGAACAATGGTCACCTTAACTACTAAAATAGATCTCTGAGCAAAAAGCAAGATTTATCAGTAGAAATCACTGCTTTGTGTTTGTGTTTACGCACGGTCACTCACGCCCTCGTTACCTCTCGCCTGGACTATTGCAATGCTCTCTACATGGGGCTCCCCTTGAAGAGCACCGGGAGGCTCCAGCTAGTCCAGAATGCGGCTGCGCGGGTAATTGTGGGAGCATCACGTTGCTCCCATATAACACCTATCCTGTGCAGCCTGCACTGGCTGCCGGTAGCCTTCCGGGTGCAATTCAAGGTGTTAGTACTCACCTTTAAAGCGCTCCATGGCTTAGGACCGGGCTATTTACGAGACCGCCTTCTGCCACCGATAGCCTCCCAATGACCTGTGCGCTCCCACAGAGCGGGCCTGCTCTGGGTGCCATCAGCCAAACAGTGCCGGCTGGTGACCCCCAGGGGGAGAGCCTTCTCTGTGGCAGCACTGACCCTATGGAATGAGTTACCTCCAGGGTTACACCAACTTCCCGACCTCCGTACCTTCAAGCGGGAGCTGAAGACTCTGCTATTCAATCGGGCGGGACTAGCCTAAATATTATTTTAATTTAATATTTTAGCTTAACTTAATTTTAATTGAATTTTAAATTGTATTAATCTATTTATAATTTTATATTTTAGGGTTTTATATCGGTCTTTTGACCGTTTTAGTTTTAAATTGGCCGGTTAAATATTTCATTTTAAATATATTTTAAATTTATTGTGTACTTATCTGTTTTAATAAGGCTGTACACCGCCCTGAGTCCTTCGGGAGAAGGGTGGTCTAGAAATCTAATAAATAAATAAATAAATAAATAAATAAATAAATAAATAAATAAATAAATAAATAAATAAATGTTTAATTTTATCTCATCTTGCTTGCAACCTATGCAACACAATCTCTCTATTAATCATGGTTTTCTGTCGAAAATAATGCTCTATCCAAGCTAGCTAAACCAAAATCTAACCTCCAGTTCAAACAGGCCTGCATCACATGTAAGTCACCCTTGAATATAGCAAAAGCACTTAGACTTATATACTGCTTCATAGTGCATTAAAGCCCTCTCTAAATGGTTTACAGAGTCAGCATACTGCCCCCAACAATTTGGGTTCTCATTTTACCAATCTCGGAAAGATCGAAGGCTGAGTCAATCTTGAGCCTGGTAGGATTTGAATTGTCAAATTGCAGGCAGCCAGCAGTGAGCAGAAGTAACCTGCAGTACTGCACTCTAACCACTGTGCCACCGAGGCTATATAGCCAATGTATCATGAATAATCGTTCACAATGAAGTTCAAAAAGAGGTTGCTGCCTATATAAGAACACAACAACAGGGAGGACATATTTTCAGATATCTGATAAATCAACCTTTCTGACTTTGTGGATCAGCAGGGGGTGAAGAATGGTTCTATTTGAGCAGCATGCGCTCACCCACTGCTTCCACAGACCAGTTTCGAATGGCTGTGGCCCACTAATGGGGATTGGGAACCCCTGTGATAAATGACCATGCACGGTTGTTTATTTGGCTCAGCAACACAACTTTTGCAGATGCTTTGTTGAAATCTTGAAATGATTATCATCTTCAACAATGCAACCTCTCTGCCAGTCAAAATTTCAGAGTGTATCCAAGATTGAATACACACCTTCTCTCAGGCAAGAGTCTTAACATGTATGCTCAGCAGTTTCTTTTAACAACTCTGCTAGATTCAAGTCTGTTATTTTTGAAATCAGGATAAGAAACATGAAACTGCTGTTCTTGAATGATAAACACAGTTAATTTCCATGGTGGCGCAGTGGTTAGAATGCAGTACTGCAGGCTAACTCACTGCTCATTCCAGGAGTTTGATTCTGAGCAGCTCAGGGTTGACTCAGCCTTCTATCCTACTGAGGTCCGTAAAATGAGGACCCAGATTGTTGGGGGCAATATCCTGAATCTGTAAACTGCTTAGAGAGGGCTGTAAAGCACTGTGAAGTGGAATATAAGTCTAAGTGCTGTTGCTATTACAGCATATCATCTTCCCACTACTCCTCTAAATGGTTATTATGGGTAGAATTATTCTAAGTGGAAGAGATGCAATAGAAATAACAGAAGACTTTGCTTCAGAATTCAGATTATCAATAAAAAAATATATCATACGTTTAGCCAACTTCTTTGGTCACTCTGTTAATCAGTCTCATTTTCTTACTCTTTTCCCTCACCATTCTATAGAATTCTGGGCTATTTTCTAGATATATTTCTTCTTTATTTAACTTCTGTTTGGAATCAGGAATCCTGTCCTGGTTCACTAATTATAGTGACTTAGCACCATCTTGTGATCTGTCACGAATATCACATGTATTTATGTAAACCAGGTTTCATATAACAAATGTTTTTTTTTCTTTTTAAAAAATAAGGTTTTAGTTTGTTTATTGATTTCAAAATTGAATTATTTTCAAAAGAGGAAAGAAAGGGCTGAAAACTAGCAGCATGTCAGGGTCTACTTCAGATTGTATAAATTCTTTTCTTTTCAATTGTTACTCTCCTGTTTACCAAAATCACAGTTCAGCTTGTGAGAATCTAACAAATTGGGGTTAAGGGAATGACACCAGGTAAAATGATGTCTAGAAATTAGGTACAGGCAGATAAACAGCTATACCAATTTAAAAAGTGGAAGTAGGGTAGTGCATAGACCCAGATCTCTTTAGCATTCAGACTGACTGTTGGAGAAATGCGTCCAAACTCGATTGCAAAAAATACGACTTCAGCAACAGGATGGTCAATGCCTGGAATGCTCTACCTGACTCTCTTGTTACATCCTCAAACCAGTACAGCTTCAACCTTAAACTGTCTACCGTGGACCTCACCCCATTCTTAAGAGAGAATGCCTACCATAATTGTTCTATTGTCCCCATTTATTTGTATTTATTTCCTTTGTTCATGTCCATGTTCATATTCATACCTGCTATCTTGTACATGTTTTACAAACAAACAAACAAACAAATAAATAAATAAATAAATAAATAAATAAATCCTTATGTTATAGAGCCATGATGCCAAACCTATGGCACACATGTCACAGGTGGCACGCGTAGCCATATCAGTGGGCATGCAAGCTCAGCTAATTTGGCCAGCTGATTTTCGGGCCTTCTGGGCCCACCAGAAGTAGCAGCCTGTTTCCTCTCTCTAGAGGGCCCTGGGGTGGTGGTGGGGAAGGTGCTTTTTTCTCTCTCACCTGATTCCAGAGCCTTTTTAAGAATCTGGGGGGGGGAGAAAATGGCCTTCCCCACCCCCAGAAATCATCCGGAGGCCGAAAACGGCTTGTTTGCCAAATTCTGGTGGGACCAGAAGCTGGCAAATGGGCCGTTTTCGGCCTCCGGTGGACCTCCGGGGGCGGGGGGTGGGGAAGGCCATTTTTGCCCTCCCCAGACTCCTAGAGAGGCCCTGGAGGATGGGGACAGCAAAAACGGGCCTTCCGGTCCCACCAGAAGTTGGCAAACAGGTCATTTTTGGACTACAGAGGACCTCCAGGGGGTTGGGAAAGGCCGTTTTCACCCTCCCTAGACTCCTAGAAAGGCTCTGGAGCCAGGGGGGAGAGAAAAATGGGCCTACCATGCTATCACGTGCCAGGAATGGGGAGAGTGCGGGGGTCGCATGCGCATGCATGGGGCAGGACACATAAAATTATGAGTGTGGGCACACACACACACGACTCTCATCCCCCTCTTTCTGGCACACAATGACAAAAAGTTTAGCCATCAGTGTTATAGGGGAATTATCTTGTATACTATTAGTCTCAGAAATCATTTAACAATTGTATTAATTGGTTATTTATTATGGTTTTATTGTAGGACTTTCTGAATGCATAAATATTGGATCCCAAAAGAACTAACCTTGCTAGAGGTCCCAGTTCATTATAATATCATGTTAAGAAAGTGCATGTTAAGAATTCAGCTGTCAGCCTCAGCTAGACCTGCTCTCAATAATCAAAACGTGATAAAAACTGGAACTCATTTTTCTCAAGCACATTTCCTTTACTATTTACAGGATTTGTGAAAGAGATTTTCGCTAATATTGGAAAGTACTACATTTTGATTTCTCATATTGTTGCTGGTATAGAATTTTTTTTATCTGTCTCAGGGCATATTCTACACTTAAAAACGTCCTCCCTATTTTAAAGTTTGCCTCCGAAAAGAAACTGGCTTGCTCTAGTAATAATATTTTTAGCTATCTTGTGGTACCATGGGCTTATATGACAGTTCAGCAATATTTGACAATATAATCCTGATGTGTTTTTGCTACTTGTTATCACCTTTGGCTGGAAGTCAAAATCTAGCTGCCATGTTTCTAGCCTTGATTTTTAATTATGGACTAATTTCCATAACTATTTCTGTTTGTCTTTTAAAGGGTAAATCCAGTTCTTCTTACCTCTCTAACCCTTGGAACTCTATTTTAAGTTTATCACCTGGATGCTTGTTTTCCTTGGTGGTTCTTTGACGTCATTTCTCATAAAGAGCAACTCGATTGAACAAGCTTTCTGTTTTATATCAGTAGGAATATTGATTTTTGCTGTTTACATCCTTCAGATGAAAATTCTCTGAAATTGAATTTTGCCACAACACTAGTCACAGGATACTTATTTAGACATTAGCTTCCCACAGACATGGTACTCAAACAAATCTTGACTAAGTCACTATCTTAAAATCTTAGAAATCTTAGAATAACACAGTTGGAAGGGACTATGGAGTCCAACCCTCTGCTTAGGCAAGAGGGGTCAGCAACCCACGGCTCTGGAGCCACATGTGGCTCTTTCACTCTTCTGCTCCACACCCTGTTGCCGGTCAGCTCCACAACTGATAGAACTTTTGGTTAGGACAAAGAAGAAAAGGATGCTACGCTAGGAGGAGACTCTCTTGCAGGACTTCCGGTCAGCAGAGGAAAAAGGATGCCATAGTAGGAGGGAGAACCAGACTTCTGGTTGGCCCCAGAATTGAATGGGTGGCTTCCGGTTAGGACCTTTGTGGTTCTTTGGGTATTTAAGGTTGCCGACCCCTGTCCTACACCATTTCAGACCAATGGTTATCCAATTTCTTCTTTAAAACTTCCAGTGTTGGAGCATTCACAACTTTTGGAGGCAAGTTGTTCCACTGATTAATTGTTCTAACTGTCAGGAAATTTCTTCTTAGTTCTAGGTTCTTTCTCTCCTTGATTAGTTTCCATCCATTGCTTCTTATCCTGCCCTCAACCACATCAGAGCTCATCGTAGATATCCAAAAGAACATCAACAGTAATCAAAATAATCAAAAATCAAAAAGGATAAGCATAAGGATAAGGACTATGTAAAATATGTAGATGTGTAGTTTAAATTAAGTATAGTTTGAATGTTTAGATTTAACTGGGAATATATTTTATATGAAGATCAAAATAATTTTGAACGGCTTTTTTCTGCCCATTTTTATTTGACTTGCAAAACCAATGCAGTAAAGATAACTCATACTATTATTTCTTATTGGTACGATAACGCTGAAGGTGTCAAATCAGTTAAAAGTTGGGTTTGATTTAAACCCAATTTGTTTGTTTTATTCCTATCTGTGTAAGAAATTTGCTTTGTAGTTAGAACAGGAATTTATGTTTGGATACCTATGCTAAAGGTATCCAGAAGGTAGAATACCAAACTTCAGAAGGTAGAATACCAAACTATTGGTCTTCAAGACGAAACAATGCAAAAATATATGATTGATCTGTTAATCTGATTTTAATGAGATTAGCCTACAGCAGGGATGTCCAAACTACAGCCCGCGGGCCAACTGCGGCCCGCGGGTCAGTTTTTATTGGCCCGCAGCAAATTCTGAAAGTATAATTGAATATGGCCCTTTTCGGCCGCCTCCCGGTACTTGCCTGGTGGTTCGCTGCGAGGCTCGCGGCTCCTCCCCATGGGCGGGGAATAATGAAGGGAGGGGGCGGAGGAGGCGGCGAGTGGGAAAGAGGCTGCTGGCCATGCCTGACCCCAGCAGTTCTACCCTCGCCTTCCTCGGGCCGCCTGGCGAGTCTCCTCGCGCCTCCCCATGTTGGACACGCGTGGCGGCAGTGACAGCCATCGAGAAACAGGTGAGGAGGCGGCAAGCGGGAAAGAGGCTGCTGGCCGTGCCCGACCCCAGAAGTTCTACCCTCGCCTTCCTCGGGCCGCTTGGCGAGGCTCCTCGCGCCTCCACCCCTTGGGCAGGGAATAACAAAGGGAGGGGGCGGAGGAGGCGGCGGCGAGCGGGAAAGAGGCTGCTGGCCGTGCCCGACCCCAGCAGTTCTACCCTCGCCTTCCTCGGGCCGCCTGGCGAGGCTCCTCGCGCCTCCACCCCTTGGGCAGGGAATAATGAAGGGAGTTTCAAGTTCATACCAAATACAAAACAAAAGCCAAGATCAGGGGTGTCCAAACTTGGTCTCTTTAAGACTTGTGGACTTCAATTCCCAGAGTTCCTCAGCCACACCCCAAAATAAGCCACGCCCACAGAACTGGTACGAAAAAAAATTAGCCCCCCCCCCCCGTTCAATGGTGTGGCCCGGGCCTTTGCTTATTTTTCTGTATTTGGCCCTCACCAAAAAAACTTTGGACACCCCTGGCCTACAGTATTTTTAAAGCCTTTTTGTTCACAATAAGATGCCAAAATGCAGAAGAGAGATAGATGAGGCTGTTCATGGAAGAATTTGTATGAATAGACACATTAAGAAATCTGAAAAAAATCTAATAATCTCCTTAGGGCAGGTACAGAGGCACAGACCTTTGGGTCTCTTGCTTTGAAAGTCATTAGCTCTCCTTATTTGTATTCAACTTCTAGATATGACATGTATTTCCTGAAGCCAAAACAATATGTTGCATTACCAGATGTCCATTGATGACCGGCTTCTGTTCTTTGCTTTAATCAAATAATATGATATAAAATGTAAATGTCGTTTTTATTTACTTATTTAATCTGAGATAATCAGTTTTTCACAGTTTTTAGCTAAAAATCATTATTCTTGATTATGTGCCAACATGAACAGGTGGCACTAATGCTCTGGGGACTGCCCCATCTTGTCAGTATAATTTTAAGGACTAGTTTTGACCTTTAAAGCTCCCCATGGCTTAACTCTAAGGTATTTTGAAGACTACCTTGACATTGATCTACATGATGGCTATGTCCTGATAGATTTGGCTGACCATTCCTCACTTTCATGAGGTAAGAAGAATGGAACTTCCTAGGTGTTGCATCTATTCTCTACAATACCTTCCTCCTGAAATTTAAAATGCCTCAATTATTGAGTCTGTCATCTGCACCTCCATAACTGTCTGGTTTGGCTCTGCAACCAAACAAGACAAACACAGACTTCAACAGATAATTAGAACTACAGAAAAAATAATTGCTACCAACCTGCCTTCCATTGAGGACCTGTATATTGCACAAGTCAAAAAGAGGGCTGTGAAAATATCTACAGACCTCTCACATCCCGGACATAAATTGTTTCAATTCCTACCCTCAAAATGATGCTACAGAGCACTGCACACCAGGACAACAAGACACAAGGACAGTTTTTTTCCTGAATGCCAACACTCTGCTTAACAACTAATTCCCACAACACTGTCAAATAATTTACTAAGACTGTATTACTATTATTATTCTCTTCCTTACCAATCAATGCCTGGAATGAGCTACCTGACTCTGTTGTTACATCCTCAAACCCATAACTTTAACCTTAAACTGTCTACTATGGATCCACCCCATTCCTAAGAGGTCTGTAAAGGGGCATGCATAAGTGCACCAGCATGCTTACCATCCCTGTCCTACTGTTCCCATTTACTCATACTCATTTTTTATGTTTATACTTATACCTGTTGATACGTTATGTTTATACTTATACTTATTTTCTCATACATGCTTGACAAATAAAAATAAAATAAATAGTATCTATCTCACTTATTACTATAACCATGTGCTTGTATCTTTCAATTTATATTGTTTTTACTTGTTTCCTAGTACAATTTTGTAATGTATTACTGTAAGTTTTGGCGGGAGTTTTAGGCGGGAAATATCTCGTCTCTGATTGGATGCAGCCTCAGGCTGAAGTGTATATAAGGAGAGGTTTTTCTCCAGAGTTTTGCTGGGTCACACTATATTAAAGAGCTGTTGTCACTAACCTGGTCTCCTGCCTCGTCAATACCCAAACATAACATTGGCGACGAGGATGGGATTTTGAGGCAGAGCACCAGAACAGAGCTGAACTCACTACGAGACTCAAACCCAGCAAGGTGACGGCGAATGCAGCGATGACCGGCTACACGCCACCCACTCCGTTTGACCCTGCCCAGGAGACATGGGGAATATATATGACCCGTTTGAGAGTTTCCTGGAGGCAACGAGCTACAGGAGTCTCCGACAACCGCAAACGGGCTTACTTCATAAGCCACTGTGGGTCCGCAGTCATCGCCGTCGCAGAAGCCCTAGCGGAGCCAACACCGCTACACTCCGTATCGTGGCAGACCCTTCAGACCCTCCTGAAGAATCACTACGCACCAGCCCGTCCAAATACGCTCGACGGTACGAGTTTGGGAGCGCAGGCAACAAGAAGGCGAGTCTACCAGCGACTACATGGCAGCCCTGAGACAAGCCTCCAAGCATTGCGAGTACCGCGATCTGGACGAAGAGCTGCTGGAACAACTTATACGGGGGGTCAGAGACATCCGTTTGAGGAGACGGTTGCTAGCCAAGAGCAACCTGACATTGGCAAACGCCTGGACGAAGCCAGAGCCCATGAGATGTCCAACCATGCAGCAGACACCTTACAAAGCGACTCACGCCGATGGCGGGCGCAAAGCCGAGCACAGTCCACCACGAAGAAACCTATCGTGAGTCAACCAGCGAAGAGGAGGAAGAAGTCCACTACACCGAAAATCGACAAGGAAGACCCGGAGGAATGCGGAAGTTGCGGGCGACATCAGCGCCAAAGATGTAAGTTCAGGGACGCCATTTGCCGGCGGTGTGAAAGGAAGGGCACCTGGCTCAAGTCTGCCGAGCACCCCAACCTTCCGCCGAAAATTCAAATCGGCCAATCAGAGCGGCTCTGAGTCAGAGATGCAAACCCCACATTCCCGAAATTTCAAACCAGCCAATCAGAGCGCGAGATCGGCGAGGCGACCCGCGATTGGCCAGGAAAGAAAGAGCGCAAGTCAAACCGAATGACTGTTACCATAGACCACGCAGCTACCCGCATCAAGAAAAGATCTTCACAAACCCGACGATTGAAGGCGTACCGTGCCGACTGGAAGTAGACACAGGATCAGCTATCTCAATCATGTCCTGGGACACTTTTGTGAAAGCCTTGCCACATCGCAAAGCGCAAGCTACAGAAACAACGGCCCGGGTGCAGGATTACCAGGGCAACCGCATCCCTGTTCGAGGACAACGACCGCCGAGGTCAAGTACGGGACATACGAAAAGACCCTGCCCATCACGTTAGTCGAGGAACCTTGCCAAGCTTGCTGGGGCTAGACTGGTTCCGGGCGTTGGGAATGGGGTGACTGGCGCCCACCGGAGCGGATGCAACCTGCAAAACACCTAATGGAGGAATTCGCAGACGATTCGAGGACCGTTTAGGCAAGTACAAGGGACCCCTATCTCCTTCAATTTAGACCCCAAATAGCTCCCATTAGGTTAAAGGCAAGGAGGGTTCCTTTGCACTCAAACCTAAGATTGACAAAGAGTTAGATAAATTAGTCAGCCAGGGATACTAGTGCCAGTTGACCATGCCAAATGGGAGACGCCAATCGTCACCCTATAAAACCAGACGGGTCCATAAGAATTTGCGCTGATTACAAGGCTACCTTGAACAAAGCATTGCAAAAGAGCGCCTACCCAGTTCCAGTAGTGCAACACTTATTGCACTCACTAGGGCACGGACAAGTTTTCGCAAAATTAGACTTGGCACAAGCGTACCAACAGCTACCCGTAGATGCTAGCACAGCTGAAGCCCAGACCATTGTAACGCACCGAGGTGCCTTTAAATGCACTCGGTTACAGTTTGGGGTGAGTGTGGCCCTGGGCTATTCAAAATTTGATGGAGCGACTCCTACAGGGGCTACCAGGAGTCGTGCCTATTTCGATGATGTGTTGGTATCGGGAAGAATTTGGAAGAACTGGGGAGCGGCTGAGGAAAGTTTTGGCCATTTTAGGTCAGGATTAAAAGTTAAAGCAAAAATGCCAGGTGGGGGTCGAGTCAGTGGAATTTTGGGATATAGGATAGATAAGAATGGAATTCACCCCACTGAGAGTAAGGTCAAAGCGATAAAGAGAGCCCCAGCACCCAAAAACAAGACAGAGCTTCAGGCTTTCCTGGGTCTGGTAAACTTTTATGCTGTATTTTAAGAAACAAAGCAACCGTTGCTGAACCGTTGCACAAGTTGTTAGGAAAAACGCTGTTTGGTCTTGGGGAAAGACAGAAAACAGAGCATTTGAGGCAGTCAAAACTTGCTATCAAGCGAAAGCCTGTTAGTCAGTACAGTAGCAGGCTGCCGTTAGTACTGGTCTGTGATGCATCCCCTATGGAGTAGGAGCTGTACTTAGCCACAGACTCCCAAACGGCACTGAAGCCCCTATAGCGTTCTATTCACGAGCGATGTCCCGGCTGAAAGAAATTACAGCCAACTAGATAGGAGGCTCTCGCAATAGTGTCAGGCGTGAAGAAATTTCACGAATCGTTTTGGGCGAGACTTTGAAATTGTCACTGATCACAGACCGCTATTGGGGTTACTGGCTGGCGACCGCCCAACGCCAGTAGCACTCTCACCTAGACTGACCAGATGGACTATTTTCTGGCCGCCTACTCCTACAAACTACAACATCGGCCTGGAAAGGAGTTGGGGCATGCAGACGCACTGAGCAGATGCCCATTGCCAGGAAAATCGAGGACCCCACCCGGGCACACCCGTTCTACTAATTGACTCTTTGGACTCTGGCCCAGCCACATCTCAGGAAGTGGCTCGGCCTCCTACCGGACGTTGTATTAAGAACTGTGATTGGATGGGTTCAAGGGATGGCCCGCTGCGGCGAGCGTTTAAAGAGTTTGTAAAGAAAAAGGGAATTGTCTGTACAAGGGGTGCCTGCTCTGGGGGATAGGGTAGTGGTCCCCGAAAACTAAGGAAAAAGTCCTGGAACTCCTGCATGAGGGTCACCCAGGAATTGTGAGGATGAAGGGGTTAGCGAGGAGCTATGTCTGGTGGCCCCAAATGGACAGGGAAATCAGTGACAGGGTTGGCCGATGCCAAGTCTGTCAGGAATCCAGACCCTTACCTCCCACGGCCCCAGTGTTCGAGTGGGAGAAACCCCAGGGCCCTTGGTCCCGCATACATATTGACTTTGCCGGCCCATTCCACGGCCAAACATTTCTAATTGTGGTAGATGCATTCTCCAAATGGCTGGAGATCATTCTAATGAAATCCACAACCGCGGGAGCTGTCACTGCAGCCCTAAAACACCTTTTCGCCACACATGGGCTACCGGACACCATCGTGTCCGATAACGGTCCACAGTTCACCGCAGCGCTATTTGAAGGGTACCTGGCCGGAGACGACTTCCGGTATCCGGTGGCAACGGACGTCTGGAAGGCTTCTCCTGCCTCCAGTGTTCGAATCCGGCCGCCGCCGAGGCCCTCAGGGGCCAGGTGTTCCGAAAAGGACACCTGCCGCACGGACGGCTCGCCAGGGGTCTCCCAGCCGACATACAGGACTGTGGGGACCGATGCTGGCGCGTCCTAGGCTCGGCGGGGTTCGGAGGCCACAGGCCGCGGCCATTATTTTGGTCGTCGCCTAGGCCGCTGTGCCCAGTGACACCGGGGCTTTGGATTTATAATTGCAGCAGCCTGGTGGTGAACAGGAAACGGAGAAGAATTGAGGAATGAAGAAGGGAAGGGATATCGGCAAACGTGGTGGAGTGCTCCGAGTGCGGGGGTTTTCTCCCCTGCGACTGGAAGGAGTACGAATCACTTTGGAGAGGAGAACTTAAAATAACAAGATTACGGTTTTGTGGAGCTCTGGAGAAGAGGTGATGGAGAAATTTAGGAGGGAGGGTTTGAGGCCCCCTCCTCTGGGGAACAATGGTGGCGTCCAGCTTCCGCCTTCACTATGAGAATCTTGATGACATCACTTCCTTGGTTTTCCTGGTTGACTAACTGTACTCTGGACTCGTTGCTCCTGTGAGTGCCCCTGGTGGATCCGGAGGAAATTATAAGGATACTGTGCTTGCCTGAGGACTTTAAAATTTTTTTAATGGCAAAGGTCAGAGACCAACTGCTGGAGAAATGGAGAATTTTGGAAAAGTTATCTAATATGGACAAGAAACTGGATGAAATAAGAGCAGAAATTGTGACTATCCAAAAGGATTTAAAGGATACTCAACAAGTCTCAGCAGAAAATAAGCAGAAAGTGGAAGGTCTGGAGGGTGAGATGCGGGCAGTGCAGAAAAGAGGGAGACGACAAGCAATGCTGTGCTTGGACTACAGATGGATAAAATGTCTTATTTCCTTAGGTTTCAAAATTTGGAAGAAGTGGACCAAGAAGATTTGAGAGATGTTGTGACTAAACTGTTGGGAGAATTTCTTGGGAGAGGTGTTGATTTTATGAATTGGGATGTGGATCGAGTTTATAGAGTTAATTCACAATATGCACGCATGCAGTTCCTAGAGAGGTTCATGTCAAATTTGTGAAAAGAGGCGAGATGAAATTCTTAGAAAACATAGGAGTGGGGCACTGACTTATAGGGGCAGGGAGATAGCCATTCTGAGGCAGATTCCCAGACAGGTACGTGAAATGAGAAAGAAATATTACTTTTTGTCAAGCAAATTGTACCAGAAGGGAGTAGGCTTCAGATGGCTGATGCCAGAGGATTGATGATTTTGGGGGAGGGCATTACGAAAAAAATTAGTACAATTGCGGAGGCTACGGCCTACGTGGAGGAACACAAAGCCCTCCTGGAATCAGATGACCCAGGAATTGAAGAAGGGGAGGTTATAGACCATGGGGCGGAGGCGGCTGCCGCTGTTGCGGCCCTGGAGTTGGGTCAGGCTGAACCCAGAGTTCTGAGATCCAAAACTAGGAGGTGACAAAGATATTTGGTATTGTGTTGGTTTTACTTATTCTCTTTCGTATGATATTCTGATTATTCTTGACCCTTCTTTATTGCGTATGTAAGATTGGTAAACTTAGCTACTCCGTATTACCTGCTTGCCATATGGCTGTTGTATGTGTTTAAAATTTTGAGTAAAATTCTTATCACGTATAAGAAAAATGAAAATTTACCATACCTGATATGTATTTGTATAAACTTTTTTTTGACCAATAAAAACTTTTTTTTGCAAAAAAAAAAAAAAAAAAAAAAAAAGGGTACCTGGCCGAAGAGGGCATCCGACATGCCCTCTCAGCGCCGTTCCACCCTGCGTCGAACGGCCTTGCTGAACGATTTGTTCGGAGTGCGAAAGAGGCGCTGTCACGAAGTAGCCCCGGGGATTGGCAGTCACAAATCGACGCATTCCTAACTGTCCAACATAGGACCCCCTGTGTAGCCACTGGCCGCAGTCCAGCCGAGCTGCTAATGGGGCGAAAGCTAAGATGCCCACTAGACCGGCTGCACCCAAGCTACATACAAGACGGGTTCAGAACTAAACCGGAGAAACTCAGAGAAATAGCCATAGGAGACACAGTATGGGCTCGGAATTACAGCGCGGCCCTAGCTGGAGGAGGGGAGAATCATAGACCAAACGGGCCCCAAATCCTATCTAGTGGAGCTAGACGATGGCCGAATCTGGCGACGCCACATAGATCAATTAAGAAATAGAGTGAGCGATAAGACGGAATTAGGCGAGACCAGCCCTGACTTTGATTTAATTAACCCCACAGCTGACTGGAGCCGAGAACAAACAGAAATCGTAAGCAAAGAACCAAACAGAGACTTATCTGAGTCAGGCGAGGTCCAGCGACACCCTCCGGTCCCTCTAGAGGACAGCAGGCCCGAGCCAGCGAATAATCCAGGGCGGATGGCGGGAGGAGGAGCTCAGAGGAACGAAAAGTCCCTCCGGCACGCTCGACTCAACTCCAGAAAGTGAACTGCGCAGGTCCGGGAGAGTCAGGAGACGCCCCACGTACCTGCAGGACTACGTAGAGAAGTAGTATGCAAATATGGGCAAAGTGCCTTCTGGGAGGGAAGGAGTGTAATGTATTACTGTAAGTTTTGGCGGGAGTTTTAGGCGGGAAATATCTCGTCTCTGATTGGATGCAGCCTCAGGCTGAAGTGTATATAAGGAGAGGTTTTTCTCCAGAGTTTTGCTGGGTCACACTATATTAAAGAGCTGTTGTCACTAACCTGGTCTCCTGCCTCGTCAATACCCAAACATAACAAATTTGATAGCTTATTAGTAACCTTGACGATCATTGTGTGGTATCTTTTTATTCTTGATGAATGTATTTTATTCTCCTTATGTACACTGAGAGCATATACACCAAAGACAAATTCCTTATGTGTCCAATGACACTTGGCCATAAAGAATTCCATTCCATTCCATTCCATTCTATTTATGAAAATTACTTTAGAATATGACAATCCTGGGTAATACCAAAACATACAAAATGTATGTCTGAGAAGAATGATAATGGCAACAGAACTGGTATATGAATATATTCAGTAAAAAGTGAATATTCTGTTTAATTCCAGAACCCCTGCAAGGCAGGGAATCCTGTCTAATTCCATGAATCCCAGCAAGTTGCTTTGGGTAAGATGGGAAGCTATATAAATTTGATAAATAAATAAATAAATCCTAGTGTCTCTTAAATTGTTGTCTTTTATGTACACTGAGAGCTTATGCACCAAAGACAAATTCCTTGTGTGTCCAATCACACTTGGCCAATAAAAAAAAAAATCTATTTTATTCTATTCTATTCTAAATTCTCAAAATTCAGATTGTTTTTGCTTCTCGCTGCTCATGAGACTTCCCCTCCCTCCATAATGACATGTATGAATGTCCCGTCTTTCAGTGAAATCCCAAAAGAAGACATGGGAAGCGAAGTCTTCCCACTGATCTGTGTCAGTAGTGGTATGGGCATCATAGCTAAATTTAACTAGTTTCTTTTTGAGAAATTGATATATTCATTTCTTCCTGTGAAAGTTTGGTGGGAAGTTTCAGAAGGTCAAAGAGGCCCAGCTTCAATCTGGTATCACCTTTTACATGAACTTCCCTTTAGAATGAATCTCTGCCTGACTATGATTTGGATTATTGACTGTTCCTTCCAATTAATTTCTGAACTAGCCTATTCTGGGCATGACAAGCATACTATTCAGGCATAAAATGGTTGAGATGCAAAGGATCACCTTCCCAAGATAGATGCTACTTTCTTATTCTTCAAATGCCTGTGCTAATAAGATGTAAATTCACACAGTAGATATTATCCTAAGTTCTCTTGTGAAGTTCAAACATGTTTTTAATTTATACTTGTGCACCAGGGCTTCAGACCTCTATGCTGAATGAAAAAGAAATCATTGTCTCCCCATCCTTCCCTATAATCTATACATTTATTCCCACTTTAGTATTCATGAGAATATCCACTCAGGTTATCTACTAGCTTTTAGAAAGACCAGCACCTCAGTTATGATTTTATTTTCTCTACATACAGTAAATTCTGCAACTCCACCTGTTCATTTTCTTTAAAAAGAAATAGGCAGCATCCATTGCATCCATTTATCAACAATTATTTCCCTATGGCAGGGGTCCCCAATACCTTGTCTTCAGCCTCGTGCCAGGCTGCAGCCCATTCAGGACCAGGCCACAGAAGTGCTGAGCAACCATGTACCCTCATAAATCTGTATTCGTAAAAACAGCATGTGTATGTGAGGAACAATCCCTTCACCCCGTCCCATCACAGCCTCTACCAGTCTGCTGATCCAGAAAGGTTGGAATATGGAATATGTTGGGTTTAAAGTGAGTAACTCACTCAAAATCATCCTATTAATTTCTGTGGCTAATGGTGAACTTGAATCTGGCTTTTGACTTTCTTGGTCCAACATCTTTAATTATTTATTTGTGGATGTGTGAATATTATCTGAAGGCTCAAAAATGATAAAACAAAATGCATGCAGTTCCTTCAATCTATATGAAATATTATTGTAATTAGAATTTCAAAGCAAAGTTTGGGGGTTAGGATATTTTATTTATTTCCCCACAGTAAATTAGGTGGTAGAGCAATCTATACCTTATTAAGTTATTAAATTACCAAGATCTTTGTCCCATTTGACTCACCATTCTCCTTTGAGTCTTATATATATATATATTTTTGCCACTATATTTTGCCATTAAAAATGTGTTAATTTTTAAGTGCTAGTGGAGTTTGAGCTTTTGGGTTTCCATTAAAAAACCTGAAAACAACTGTTCATAATTCTGCTAGAGAAGTTCGCTTAAATATCAAGATGGTTAAAAACAAACAAACTTTTGTATTTAAAAATACAAAAGCTGTCATTGGACAAGGGAGGAAAAAATCAAGGCCATCACATAATCCCTTGAAAGATATATACTGGTTAGCAGCAGCAAACTGTGCCTCAAAATGAGGGATTTGTTTCGATAATGTATGGGTTGTAGGTTTCTGAACTTGGGGAGCCATTTTTTTTCCTCAGTAAACACTGGATGTTCCTAAGGCTACCAAATCTATCCTACAAAAGTATGGCTGGCTACTGGAAAGTGGCAGAACTGGAGTTTTCTGTACCTTTTGGCTGCCATATGGTGGCATCTCAGTTGGCATCTAGATTTAGCAGCCTGAATTGCACATTCAGATTTTTAATCCCTACATGCACATACACATTCATGCACCCCTCCCCCGAACACTGTCCTAATGATCCTTAAGAACAAACATTTGTGGTTATTGCCTGATTCCAGAGACCAGAAACCTATTGTTCTGACCCAAACATGACACATCCTCTGACATGGACTCAAAAGATTCCTTTATTAGAAATGCAAACAGCCCAGGCAAAAAGTTTTTGTCACAGTCTAACAAGTCTGCCTGGCTGGGAGATGAATAGCTGTCTGCCGCATCTATTCATCTCCACCCACTGCCTTTTATCACCAGCGCTAGGGTGGGGCCTCGCTAGCAGCGATGGCTCTTCCTTCCCCAGGATCGGCCCAGGGCTTTCCAGTGCTCTCCTCTTGTCTGCCTTCTGTGAAGCTGTGTGTCCTCCTCTTCTTCATCAACCTCTTCTTCATCAACCACCTCCAGACCTGGGGGCTGCTGACTCTCCATCTGAGAGCTGATGGATGGCCCAAGCTCTGCCTCTGTCTCTGTCTCTCTGCCAGCTCTATTCTCTCTTCCCCCTCAGAACTCCCAGGTTGCCCTGATGCTCACTGTAACTCCCACACAGCCACCTCCTCTGATCCAACTGCTGGAGGGGCCAATGGCCAACAAGCCACAACACCTATGAACTGGCTCTTCCTTAGAGAAGGCAGCTCTATCTTAAGTCTTGTCTGTCTGGGATAGATGAACGGCCATCCACCAAAGTATAGGACAATTGATGACCACTAATGCAACAACTAATGATTAGGTAAAGGTAAAGGTAAAAGTAAAGGTTCCCCTCGCACATACGTGCTAGTCGTTGCCAACTCTAGGGGGCAGTGCTCATCTCCGTTTCAAAGCCAAGAGCCAGCGCTGTCCGAAGACGTCTCCGTGGTCATGTGGCTGGCATGACTCAATGCCAAAGGCGCACGGAACACTGTTACCTTCCACCAAAGGTGGTCCCTATTTTTTCTACTTGCATTTTTATGTGCTTTTGAAACTGTTAGGTTGGCAGAAGCTGGGACAAGTAACGGGAGCTCACCCCATTACACGGCAGCACTAGGGATTCAAAACACTGAGCTGCCGGCCTTTCGATCGACAAGCTCAACGTCCTAGCCCCTGAGCCACCATGTCCACCAATAACTAATGATTATATAAGTGCAATAACACACTTAAATGATATTGGAAACTGAATCTGAATGTTGTTTGTTTGTTTATTAAGTGTATATGCTGCCCATCTGACTGTCCAAGGCAACTGTTGACGTTGGATTTATTTACTTACTTACAGGACTCAAATGGCCACCTATCTCAAATGATGACTCTAGATAGTATATCTAGAGTAGAAATATCCTTCTGGGTTCAGTTCCAAGTGGGGGAAAAGACCCTGGATTCATGGAAGTTGCTTGGAAAGAAGGTTTATTGATGAACAGGATCACATGGCTTGAGTTCCTGAGCAGAAAAGGGGCGAGATGCTGAGAGTGCCTTGGTTTTATGCCCTTTGTTGGGCTTTGAATTTGAGCTTGTATTCTGATTGGTTGTCAGACACCCATGGGGCCATGCAGGAGCAGCTCTGTAGTCTGTCTGTGTGCTAAGTTTGGTTGAGCCTTGTTGGGTGATGCAATCTCCCCAGGTACCATGTGGTGAGTTCTGTTGCTAGATGGGTAGAGGGCTAATCCTATCGTTGTTGGAATCTTGGGTGAGGGCAATTTCTACTATGACTCTGCCTGCAAGAGGTAGATCTTTGTTATGTAGAAGAGACCGCCCAGACCTTAATAGTCCATTGACAAAGGTGGGGGAGGGGCTGAATTACTGCCTTCCTTTTAGAGGAAATATTCCGCTCTCTTAATATTTCCTAAAGTATTTCATTTTCCTAGGAAAGGGGTGGGTGCTAACTTCCTACAGTAGCTCACAACAATCCATAAAAAACATAGTTAAAAACAAGAGTTCCCTTTGCCCCAGATACCAGACCAATCATCCTCACAGCTCAACTCCAATCCTGACGAGTGGTGGGTTTCAAATTTTTTTACTACCAGTTCTGTGGGTGTGGCTTGGTGGGCGTGGCATGGCTTGACGGGTATGGCAGGGGAAGGATACTGTAAGTTCTCCATTCCCACCCCACTCCAGGGGAAGGTTACTGCAAAAATCCCCATTTCCTCCCGATCAGCTGGGAATTGGGAGGCAGAGGTGGGGCCAGTCAGAATTTTTACTACCGGTGCTCCAAACTACTCAAAGTTTCCGCTACCAGTTCTCCAGAACTGGTCAGAACCTGCTGAAACCCACCTCTGATCCTGACCCAATAATTGGGGCGAAGACCCAGTTTCTCAGAGCCCTCAGAAGGCTGAAAGAGGAGGGTTTCTTCAGATGGAAGTTTTTCAATGGGCTGAGGCATCTACCAAGAAGGCATACCTTCAGGATGCTATCAGACATCAACATTTAAGCAAAGGATCTCAAGCATACCCGCCCTGTTTAATCTAGTAAAACTGGCAGATAATGAGGGACAGTCACATAAGTATTATTATGTTCCTGCTGCAGGGCGCATAAACTTCATTGAACAACAACAACAAAAGTCATAAAAATCTGTTCTAGACATTTTTCAGGATCATTTCCTTTCATACCAAGACAGATGTATTATTTATATGTATACTTTCATTGACATAATATGAATATAAAAAAGCAAGGAAAGCAGGCCAATAAAAGGAACTCATCGATTCCCTGAGTTATAATTTCATGTGCAAACTCATAGATCCTATAATTTATTATGAGGCAATTTTCTCTCAAGTCGGATAATCTTTTGTGAGAGTTTATGATTTCTTCTGCTGCTACCTTATCATGATAATGATGTTTTGGATGTATTTTTGAAACTGAAATCCAGCAATGCCTGTTCATTTTTTTTATCTGTTCATTAAAATCCATATGGAAATGGATTTGGATAAAATCCATATCCATATGGATTTTAATTATGTAACATAAAATACACTCCATGAATTAAGCAAATTGTAAATAAACAGTTCTCAATCATACTTTACAATAGAATTTTGAATTAAGTTCCCAGCTGTAATATAAGGAAACTAAAGCCAACATAAAATAAATTAGTTCAACAATTGTTCTAGAGTGACATCTCCTGGTGAACGTGCCAATTGCAACTACTACTAAAATTCTTCGGATTTTCAGTAGATTCCGTATATCGGTATTTATCTCATTTTTGTTTTGTTTTGACAGCAGTAAGTCTTTTTACCAGACTGTACCCAGACACATGTCTATAGTAACTATGTATTCTTTAGCATAATGATTTATTTCAGAAAGCTGTCCTTCAGATTTAGCTAATTGAATTGAATGTTTTTAAAAGCAAAGTTTTATTTATTTATTTTATTTATTTATTTTATTTTGTCACAACAATATATGTAGGTATCATACAAAAGATTATATAGTATATAAACAAATATATGGGTAAATATAAGGAGGTATAAGCATATATATAGGAAGAAGAAAAGAAAAAAAACAATAGGACAGGAACGGTAGGCACGTTTGTGCGCTTATGCACGCCCCTTATGGTCCTCTTAGCAATGGGGTGAGGTCAATAGTAGAAAGTTTTTGGATAAAACTTTTAGGATTATGGGAAGAGACCACAGAGTCAGGTAAAGTATTCCAAGCACTGATGATTCTGTTACAGAAGTCATATTTTCTGCAATCTAGATTAAAGCGGTTGACATTAAGTTTAAATCTATTAGTTGCTCTAGTATTATTGCAATTAAAGCTGAAGTAGTCTTTAACAGGAAGGACATTACAATAGATGATTCTGTGAGTTAAGCTTAGGTCATGTCGAAGGCGACGGAGTTCCAAGTTTTCTAAGCCTAGGATTTCAAGTCTGGTGGGATAGGGTATTTTATTGTTTTCAGAGGAATGGAGAACTCTTCTTGTAAAATATTTCTGGACACGTTCAATTGTATTGATGTCAGAGATGTGGTGAGGGTTCCAAACAGGCGAGCTGTATTCTAGAATTGGTCTAGCGAATGTTTTATATGCTCTGGTTAGTAGTGTGATGTTTTTGGAAAAGAAGCTACGCAAAATTAGGTTTACAACTCTTAGAGCTTTTTTTGCTATGTAGTTGCAGTGGGCTTTGGCACTTAGATCATTTGACATGAAAACTCCAAGGTCTTTAACGGGATGGGGGTCGTCTGTAAACATAAACAAATGAATGTTCTTAATTCTTATCTTTTTCAGGTTTACTCTTTATTTTTTTCCAAGAAAATATTGCTACTGTACAATATCCTACCTCACTACCTGGCTTATTAATCTTCTTGCATGAAGTTTGAAATAAAACATCCACAGCAAAAAAAGGCTTAACAGGTTTTTTAAAAATAATATTTCTCTCCAAACACACAAAAAGCCCTTCCTGCTTGAACACGTGGTTGTAAGATGTCTTATATAAGGTCAAACTCCAAGTGACATTTGATAGGTCACAGACAGACTTTTACATAATTTCTTTTTTTCAACTTAGCATCTTCAATATATAACAAAAACTGTAGGCTAAAAAAAAAAAAAGAATTTCTCTGCTCTGCAGAATTTACAGTTGAAATAAATCAATATGGTGTGGGCTAGATTACCTCTGGTGACAGATGGGGGTTATCTCAAAGATCAACCAATCAAGTACTAGTCCACTGTGTTTTAACTTGTTCTATGCTGTTGTTTGATGTGTCATGTAGATCTTTTAACTTTTTTATAAATTTATGTATAATTGAGTTTGTCATCTGCACCTCTAAAACTGACTGTTTTGGTTCTGAAACCCAACAAGACAGGCACAGACTTCACAGGATAATTAGAACTGCAGAAAAAACAATTGCTACCAACCTGCCTTCCATTGAGGACCTGTATACTGCACAAGTCAAAAAGAGGGCTGTGAAAATATTTATAGACCCCTCACATCCTGGACATAAACTGTTTCAACTCCTACCCTCAAAACAATGCTATAGAGCACTGCACCCCAGAACAACTAGACCCAAGAACAATTTTTCCCCGAACGCCATTACTCTGCTAAACAAATAATTCCCACAACACTGTCAAACTAATTACTAAATCTGTGCTACTATTCATCTTCTCATCGTTCCCACCACCCATCTCCTTCCACTTATGACTGTATGACTGTAACTTTGTTGCTTGTATCCTTACGATTTATATCGATATTGTTTCCTGATTTTTTATTTGTAACCTATGACTATCATTAAGTGTTGTACCTTATGATTCTCGATGAAGTTATCTTTTCTTTTATGTACACTGAGAGCATATGCACCAAGACAAATTCCTTGTGTGTCCAATCACATTTGGCCAATAAAAAATTCTATTCTATTCTATTCTATTCTATTCTATTCTATTCTATTCTATTCTATTCTATTCTATTCTATTCTATTCTATTCTATTCTTTTCTATGTGCCCTGCTAAACTTTTCCAGGTTACCTGAGAAAGGAAGGGAACGAAGATCATTTATTACAAGGAGTGAATGCGCAACTTTGAGATAAAATATATAGATGTGTTTGTTTCTGGTTGATGTGAAAACCAGAGAACTAACTAAGAGAGTCAAAGCCTTGGGGTTTGAATTGGGTGTTGTTAAGAAAAATGAAACAATATTGTCTGGTGAAAAAAGCAAATGAAGAGAAAGCAATCAAGGGGATTTTGCCCTTTGATTTCTCTCCTTCCCTCTCCTCCCCTAGTGGTACCCATAAAAAGTCAGGATTCTGCTCCTTTTCTATTATTTTCCGTGGGTTTTTTTTATTATTGTTTTTATTTATTTTGAAGGTGGAAAGAGAAGGACCATCTTCACCTGAGACAAAAATCTAATTATATTTCCTCTCTGTGCCAGTCCTGTTTACAGTGAAAAGTACCAATTTGCTGTGTAGCTTCCACCCTCCCTCACATGGTGCTTTGGTGCCCTTACTTTTATTTATTTTTTTGAAACAAGAAAGGGCTTAGGAAAGGTTAGGCCGTGCAGGAAAAATCTGCTCACAACAAACACAGCTGCCTTCTTCCTTTGCATAAGCTTCCTTGAAATCTCTTGCAAAGCCAAGCTGATTATTCCATATTCGTCTGAAGGGATTTCACATTTTAAGTAAACTTCCAATCAGAAAGTTAAATTTTTACCATAATATTAAATATGTATCTTCTCTCTCTGAAAAAGAATGAATGTACATCCACTGGATATACAGTATGCTAGATGATCACATAATGTGTGTTGCTATTTCTAGCACTGATTGAGAGGATATATTTTCAATCAGAATTTTCCTTCAAGTGATATAAATTGGTGTGTCAAACTCGTGGCCTGTGGGCTCGATGCATCATGAGCTGGCCACGCTAACCCCCATTTTAGCGAAGGGGGAAAAAAGTCACAATATATCACATGATGACAATGTGACACCACAAGTTTGACATGCCTGCTCTAAGGTATCATAGTATCCTTTTTGGTGTATTACTATGCAGCATCCTAATGTTTCCCGTTTCAAAAAATGGTATGAAATAAAAAGAACAGCACCACATGTCTTAAATGAAGCTATGTGATACACAGTTGTATAATTTGAACAAAGTATTGCAATTAAAAATGCAATTGATTTGAATATGATAATAAATTTACACTGATAAATTCACTTCCTTCTTTCCTACAGTGTTAATATACCTTTCTCTCATCCTATAAAGGGCAGATGGAATAAGCTAGAGGAACAACAAGAAGAGCTGCAATCAATGCAATGTTAGATAAAAGAAATCTGAATCTAGGCAGAAATGTAATGTGTGAAAGTGCCCCTATCTAGTTCTCACAAAGATAAAGGGAGGTAGGGAGCAAGCATATTCAGATTTGCAAGATTCTGTTTCGGTAAAATTGTAATAGTATATTAGCCTGCAGGCGTTTCCTTTTCTAATCGAGCCTATCCTGAAGGGATGAAACAACTTTGAAATTCCTGAGAGGCAAACCAACATTATTTGTACTATGTCCATGGTCACACTTTATTGTGATGCAGGAATGAGGCCAGGGAGTGTTGCTGCCCTTAGACATTAAATATGTGACAATTTCAGGGCAGGGATTGGTAGATCCTCTGGTTCATTTTTTGCATTCACTCCACATTCAGTAATCATAGAGAAAATAGCCACAAATCACTCTCCATAATTTATGGCAGGACATAATTTGGGAAGGGCACAATATACTCCACCAATCAATTATCTAGATTGTAAGTATAAGTACATATTGTGGAGAGTGTCTTTAAATCAAACTTGACTCCTGGCAACTGCCTGGACAGGTTCTTGTCATTTCCTTGGGAAAATTTCAGAAATTGTTTGCTTTGCCTTCTTCTCAGAGATAAGAGAGAATGACTGGCCCAAGGTCAACCAACTGACTTTGTCCTAAGGAGGACCTACAACTCATAGTCTCCTGGTTTCTAGTCTGATGCCTTACTCACTACACCAAAATCTCTCTGTCTTTCTCTCTCTCTGTCTGTCTCTTTCTGTCTCTGGCTCTGGCTCTCTCTTTCTATGTCTTTCTCTCTCTTTCTATATCTCTCTCTGTCTCTTTCTATGTCTCTCTTTCTATGTCTCTCTGTCTCTGTTTCTCTTCATCTCTTTGTCTCTGTCTCTGTCTGTGTCTGTCTGTCTGTCTCTTTCTCTTGTCAGACAGGATTAAGCTTCATGCAGATGTATTGCTCCCTGCCACTTCATCCTGTTCTCCTCATCTCCCACCAACCATTAGATTGTATGGGTGTGGGGAGAAGGTATACACCATAGAACTACCATTCTCTTAGAAGATTGATAGTCCTATTACAAGCAAATGTTTTAAAGAACTCAAGGTGATAAAATTTAGTGTTTGGTTCCTCTTGCAGTCCAAGACAAAATGGGCATAGACGTCTAGTGGCATTCTAATGAAATGAAATGAAATATTATTCTTACATGAGAGTTTTTAACCTTTGAATCAGGAAGGAGTCAACAAGCAAATTGTCATATCTTCTAGCTATTTCATCCACTGACCTTCTTAATCCACTGACTTCTCTGCCAGGTTTTTCTGTTTGTTTTTGACACAGTTGTATCAATCTCACAGAAGTCTGGCAGGAAATCAATATTCCACTGTTTAAAAGATCAATAAAGCTGTGCAAGTCAGTTTCTCTTGCAGCTCAAATCAAAATGGTTGTAGAGACAGCACCTAGCAATCAAAGAGAAGCCAACTGAAGCTGGGCAGATCTTTGTTCCCGACCATATCATTGCCACCATCATTCACCATAAGTCAAGGATCATTGTCTGGTGAACAGAGAAAACACTTATTTAAGAATAACATCAAAAGTAGAGGTAAGGCTGTTTCAGTAACACTCTGGGGATGGAATGCCATGAAATTTTGTTAGTTAGTTAATTAGTTAGTTATTACTAACTGAAGGAAAATGTAATATTAAAGCATAAATGTCCTATTACAAGTTTGTTTATAGGTTAAACCAGGGGTCAGCAACCTCTGGAGCCACATATGGCCCCCTCTGCTGCGGCTCCCTGTCACTCAAAATATGTGTCACAACTGCCAATGTGTGACACCCACTGCCATGCAATTTATTGAGCTTTTCAACCCCCGGTAGGCCAACCATGGATAAATCCAAGAAAAGAAAAGTTTCAGAAGAAAACAGAACATTTAATTCAACTACATATGCTAGTTTTGTAGCTGCTCAAGAAATAGTCTGGCATGGGACTCCCAGTGTTTTCTTTTCTATGGGAAATGGGTCCAAATGGCTCTTTGAGTGTTTAAGGTTTCAGACCACTGGGTTAAACAATGGTAACCGATTTCATTGTTCCCAATAATTAAAGATGGGAATGTCTCCAGGTGGTTAAATAAAATGGTCCTGGGAGTCACTTTCAACATTTTGGACAGATAGCTGTCAATCTCTAGTTTGCAGCACAACACATGATACATTTGATACCATGATGCAATTTAAGTATGAATTAAACTTCATACTTAATCACACCACAGCGATCATTTTAAAAAGATGTGATTATCTGCCAGGTTTTTCTTCCAAGACAAATTGTAATTATACTGACTCAAGAAACTATTCCTGTAAATATGGTTACCTTCTCATTTCATGCTGATTCCTGTCACACTTAGAGAAACTTCCACATGAGAGTGGCAGATCTTAAATTATTATTTATGTCACTTTTTAAAGCAGTTACTTTATAAGGTTGTTAAGTTTTTCTGACTTGGATCGAATTGGTTTTTATAAATGAGAGAAATATCTTTTTCAAGATAGGCAGAAAGGAAGAAAAAGGACAGATGCAAGAAAATTTCTAAAACTATACTTTTGAGACATTGGCTATATATTTATAAATGAAATATGTAAGGATATGTGAGATGGGTAACAATGGTGGAAGATATAATGTGTGTGTGAGAGAGGGGAGCATAATTTGGCTTGCAGTTGATTAGAAAATATATTATGAATGTCTTACAATAGTCATATTGTGAAGTTATGTAAAAGGATTCTTAGTTGATAATAATAAGTCTATTAGTTGATATGTAGTGTAATAAGACTATTAGTTGATTTACTTTACATCATATTCTGATAAAAATGAAATAGACTTTTGGAATGGGGAGATGCAGAGAAAGTGTTTTTTTTTTTTTTGAACAAAGTGTTGTTGATTTTCAACCATTAAAAAGCAAAAACATAAGTTAAAAAAAAGATTTTTTGTGCATGACTGTGACCATTTACATAACGTATGACTACAAAATACTTATATTCTATGCAATTTACTTAAATCTAATTCTACGTTGTCTGAGTCTGTTTTATTTTTCTATTGTCAATCTATTTGTACCATTTCTCCCATGATACATAATAGTCCAAATCCATCAATCCTTTCAATTCCAATGTCAGCTTGTCCATTTCAGCACAATCGAAGACTTTTTTAATTATTCAATCTTCAGAGGGCATCTTTCTGCTTCTCCAAGATTGTGCAAAGGCTAATCTTGCCGCAGTTGTTATATGTAGAATAATGTGTCTTGTTTTCTTGTCATAAATCTTTTTTTATTTTATCCCCAGGAGGAAGGGTTCCTGTATGTATTCCAGTTGAACGCCTGTTATTTCCTATAATCAATTTTGTATTTTCCCCCCGATATTTTTTTGATTCTGGGCACAGTCACCATGAATGATAGAAAGTACCCTGCTTCTGCCCACACTTCTAACAGTTTGGGGTTAAATTTGGATATATTTTTGCCAATCTTGAGGGAGCCAAATACCAGCAGTAAAACATTTTGTATGAAGATAAAGTGTTTTATATGTTGTGAACCAAGTTATTATCTCAACTGCTAAAGAAAATAGGATTTTATGTGTAATTGCTTTATTAAACAAACATTAGTATTTGGGAGTTGGATTATCTCTCCAGTAAACAGAGTGCAACATACATCAAAGATATCCTAGAGATATAGATAGATGAGAGACAGACAGACAGATGATAAATAGATAGACGATGAATAGATGGGAGGGAGGGAGGGAGGGAGGGAGGGAGGGAGGAAGGAAGGAAGGAAGGAAGGAAGGAAGGAAGGAAGGAAGGAAGGAAGGAAGGAAGGAAGGAATTGAAAATTTTGACATGAATGAAGACAAACAGCTGAGATTTAGGAATTGTATGGAACAGAATTTGAATATAAGTTATAATATGCAAATCTTTTTAAAATTACCATTTTATGTCAATTTATAAAAATGGTATGGCAACATGCTTTATTGGGAAATAAAATTCCATTTTAGTTCTTTAAAAAAATTGATATTTTGAAGAAATTTTTATATGAACATTTTAGGAATTTTGAGATGGAATAGAAGGGATTCATGTCTTAAAAAAGGAATAATTACACCTAATCAATAAACCAGTAATAGTATCTTCAAAAAATTTTTAAAAATTGCAAACAGATTAATCAAAAATAGCTGAATGGCAATATGTAGAGCTAAAATGTTTTTAAATGTTTCATAGCAATCTCTGATAGTTCAGAGGTTTTCAACATATACAATAAAATTTCACAGGAGACTGCATCAATAATTCAGTATTATCAATTTTTTAAAAAAGTAGAAAAAAGAATTTGGATTATATAAAGAAAATATAGAATACAAAGCTGAATATTTTATGCTGAAATCAATGGTCTCAATTTCTGTTGTTATTGTGGTTGTTGTTATTATTACTATTATTTGTATGACTTAAAACCTGCTGAGTTCACCAAAAATACATTGAACCCCCACAACATATTTTAAGGTATCTTTTTTATAGTGAAGATGCTGCATTCCTGGAAAAAAAAATACATGCACCCTTTCTCTAAAAGTTTTTATATTCCCAGGCTTTGAAATTGCTTTGTACTAAAAATGAGATAAGATCATACTATATAATTTGATATGTCACAAACTGATCTTGTACAAAAACTGAATAATTTATATAAAATAAGATTATTCTAATCCTCAAGAAAAAAAAGGAAATTTAGATTGTATATAATGGGTTCATTTTCAATGAAAAGCAAGCTTAAAATTTACTGTGAATACTATAGCAAAAGAAAATTGATATAAAATGTTCTTTTGGTGATACAATTACCCCAGTGATGATTGTTAAAATGAATATTATATATTCAAACATTGTTGGAAAGTAACAATGTCGAAAAAATTAAGTTTGAACATTTAATATTATCTCCTGGCAAGGTCATAAATCTCAACTGTTTTGGAAGATGATTTAATTTCAGGATGAAACATATCTTGACCTTCTACTAAAACTTACATACTACAAAATACACTGAGCTAGCTTTATGTGTGATAACTGCTATTGGAATAGTTTAAATTTTTCACTTGAAATTAATTAATTCCTTCATTAGAAGAATGATAACTTAAACTATGAGAGTAAACATAAATGTCCAAATAACTTCATACATGAAAAACAAGTCCAATGTAAGATTCAATTTAGGTTCAAACCACTATGGAATGTAGTTCTATACCTGGCTAGCTGATCAGTGGTGGGTTTCTACCAGTTCACCCTGGTTCAGGTGAACCAGTAGCAATGGCAGTGGGAGTCTCCACCTACCCACCTGGATGCCATCATGGATGCCAGCTTCTGCGCATGCTCTGCACATGTGCCGAAGTGCCACACGTGAGCAAAGCAAGTGCACGCACACACGTTCTCCCTATTCCAAACTGGTAACGAAGGTAAGGGGAACCCACTACTGTTGCTGATATATTTGAGGTTTGAGTTTTCTAAAGAGTTCTTTCTGGGCTTACAACTTTTATTGATTTTTCTCAACCAGTTTAAAATGTCATTTTAATAGCCCTGGAGGTACAGGATTAGAATATTGACCATGGGATGATAACCAAGCCTGATGCTGGTGAAAGTCATGGTCAAGGTTTCTGAAGAATGGATATAATTGCTCAAATACTTTGGCCAACTAATGAGAAGAAAGGACTCTTTAGAAAAGACCCTGATGTTGGGGCAAAAAATGAAGGCAAATGGAAAAGGGCATGGTAGAGAAGGCTATGGTTAGATAGCGCCGGTGATGCAATGAACATAAATTTAGGCAAACTCAAGGAAACAGTGCAGGACAGGGGTGCTATGGGCGATGGAGTTTTGAAGAGTTGGACATGACTTAGTGACTAAACAACAATAAAGCTAGAGTACAAGAATTCTGTGCAGGAAGATTAGCTTAAATTCCAAAGTAAATCCTTTATTTGTCTAGAGGGAAATGAAGAAACAAAAAGTAAAACATTAGCATTATATATAGAGGCAGGATGATATATAATTCATCTAAACTTTCTCTCAATCCATAGCCAAATAAACCTATTACTAAAAGATTTGCCTCTGTAGATTACAAAAGTCTGAATGAGGTACCCACTAAACCATTAAACATTCACAGCAGAGCCAATAGGGAGTTCCCAATTATGCGGAATGCTTGTAGTAAACTCATAATAATTTAATCAACATACCTGTGAAATCTCAAACAACAGGCATTTAAATTCCTAAGGCCAAGCGTAACTATGTCTTTGGTGGTGTTAATTTAAAAGTGATATCACTCCTCAGTGAATACTAACATTTATTCATGAGATGTTAAATTAATGCATTTTGTCTCATACTTTTTGCTGCAATTTTCTTCCTTAATAGTGATAGCTTTTGGAATGATTCCATAAATACAATTAAGAGGGCAAAGTGGGGTGTAATTTGTAATCTGAGACAAGTACATAATGGGCAGTAAAGGATGGAAAAGGAACAAAATGACTTTGACATAATTTATTTGACTAACCTTGTATGTTGCTGAGGTACTCAGATTGGTACATTACTGTTTCCCATGGAATTTGGAGCCTGTGCTGATGGTTTTTAAATTTCAAATAGAAGAAATGCCTTATTAATTCAATTTTATATATTCGGCTTATGGGATAGAGCTGCTTTGTGTAAGAAACAGAAATGGCAATGGAAAACTGAATGTTTTAAAGCTAATGTTAGTTAAAGCAATTTCTCAGCAAAGTTATTATTGTACTATATTGTACTGATAACTATAATTCCTTCAAGACTTTGTGTGTGTCACACTTTTCCTCAAATGTTTCTTTATTTCTTCCTGTGAGACTTTTCAGTGAGACACATTATACGTGAGAGATTCAATAATTTATGCTTGTTAACATATAGCACATAAATAAAATTTTCTGGGAGCAGTTAGTTTTCTTAATCCCATGTTGGATATATACTTTCAATCTCCCCCTTACCACAAAGATGCTTTTTTGATATATTATGAAACTTTCTCTCTCAAAGAGCTGAGGGAAGATCATTGAAACTGGCCAGTGGGAAAATAATTCTGGTGTTTATGGCAATAGTCTGAACAGATAGTGAGCAAGTACAACGTAATTTTTCTTTCTGATTTTATTGGAATAATATAGGATTGGGCCTGATTGATATCTCTTTGCAGGTCAATATTTCTGATGTGTTGCTTTAAAAAATGCTCTGGTCTGTACAAACCCCATTAGGATCAGTACATTAGAAGACAGCTCACTTATAGGGTCACTAAATGGTTTCCATTAACAAGAGTGGAATTTTTCTAGAAGTGTCAAAATGAACAGACAGCTTGAGTTAAAAATTAGCTTGAGCCAATAGCTCACAAGAGCTAAATGCACCTGGGTTTTAATTGAACTATGCCAGCCTCAATCTGATAGTGTAGTTTGAGATGCATTGTGGGATTTAAACAGTTTTAAGATTTAAGTCCATTAAAAAACCTGTTTGGTTAATTTCTAGTGATTTTATGTCCATGTTTGCACATACTGGGAGGCCATGAGATATATGAGTTATTAGTTTGGCTTCAAAGATCGTTGGTTCTCCTGGGAATATAATTACCTTTCGTGCAAAAAAGAGAAAGTTCTTAGGTTAGCAGCTATAGTCCTCCTTCTGACTATCTCTTTTATGGATTGAAATTGGAAACTCCATCAACCAGTAGCCTAGAAAATGATTCCAAGTTACCTAAGTGCCTGAACGTGTCCAGTACTGTTTCCATTAACTTTGCCATAAAGGTTAATGGATTTGCCATAAATGGTCTCTTTGAGAAGACCATGATTTTTGTTTTGTTTTGATAAATAAGAATTAAATCATCCTCTGTAGAGTAGGATGAACATAGAACAAACAATAATAGAGTTGGAAGAGACCTTGGAGGTCTTCTAGTCCAGGGGTCTCCAACCTTGGCAACTTTAAGACCTATGGACTTCAACTCCCAGAATTCCTCAGCCAGCTTTGCTGGCTGACGGATTCTGGGAGTTGAAGTCCACAAGTCTTAAAGTTGCCAAGGTTGGAGACCCCTGTTCTAGTCCAACTCCCCACTCAAACAGGAGACCCTTTACCATGTCAGACAAATGATTGTGTAGTCCCTTTTTGAAAGCCTTCAGTGATGGAGCACCCACTGGAGGCTTTCAAAAAGAGACTGGACAACTGTCTTATTTTTTTTTTCATAATCTAACAGGTGTCAGGTTCCTGTGTATAAAGAAAACTCCATACACACAAATAATGGTTTGAATCCTTTACCAGAACGAACTAACATCCATAAAGCAATACAAGAAGATTTTGTTGGAGCTAATGCTTTGTGCTCCCCACCACCTTATAAAGCTTTATCACCCAGGTGACCCTTAACCTGGCTTCTCCTTACTCATTAATCATTTTTCCATTAGATACCACAATTAGGCATTACTCCCACACACATCCAGCCCACTGGTCACTCCTCCAGATTGGCCAGCGTTCCAGCCATTTCCAAGCCTCTCCAGATTAGTCATCATTACACCCGTTTCCAAACTTCTCTGTAACTCTCAGTCCTTCAGCCCCTCAGCCACCCTCAACAGCTGCTCAACCAGCAGCTCCCAGCTGCATTCGCTGCCAAGTCCATTCAGAAATGCTTGCTGCCAGTCCAAGTGCCTTAAACATCTGGAGGAGGCTGCCATGATGACGACCACATCATCAAGCGGTGCCTGCAGCTGATGAGTGCCAAGGGCGCAAGCTGGGAGACGGATCTTCACATTGCTTGGTGGCCAGGAGGTAAGCTGAGGAGCCAGGATGCCATGGGAGCCGCTGCATCTCCAGAACTTCTGTACCCACCGGAATGGCAGCTCCGACACGTGGCCGCACGTTGCGGTTGACAACAGGTATGTTTTGGGTGATGGAAGCATCATCTGCATATAGAAGTAATTCAGTGGCTTGGCTGTACTGGCCAAGTTGGGGAGCATGACATGGATTTGTGCATTTTGTGTGTTTTTTTACTACACCATTAATGTAAACAGCAGAGAAGCTAAGATACAGTCTTGTTTGACAACCTTATAATATAATTAGGCATCATATCACAGAGTTGTCCTTGATTTTCAATATGCTTATACATACATACATATATATATATATATATATATATATATATATATATATATATATATATATATATATATATATATATATATATATATATATATATATATATATATATATATATATATATATAGTATAGGTATGTAGAAATCACCAGGCAGAAGAGGATGAGTGAGACCTCGTCGAAACATCGCCAAGATACTCTCAACCTTACACGGGAAAAGACCCGAATATGCCAAGACCTACAGTGCCAGGAAATACCATTTAATTGGCGAAACCACAATTTATTCCACAGTATTTCTCTGAGATTTTCTCATGCTCCTCAATGGGCTGAGAAATATTTTCCAATTAAATGTTGCAGGACCAATCACTAATCTGTCATTGCTCTCCAATGTGTTAAACCCATCTTGCTTCTTGACAAGAATGCTTTCTTGTTCCAGCCAATCTGTTCATTTCCAGTGTAAGCATCAAGCATATCACCACTTGGGACTTCCTGGTTGGCTCCGTTGGCAATGGAGGTGATCTGTTTGATCACCAACCTCTGGATCGTGTTGGACCGCTAAGACAGCGACAATCAGCTGCCCAGCGGTTCGAAATTCCCCCTCTTCGGGCGAAGAAGAGGAGGTGAGTGAAAGAAGCAGAGGTAGAGCTTCCCTAGAACTCCTGGAAGACACCAGGGGGCTCGAAGGGTTAAGCCCCCTCAGAACTTCAAAGCTCTCCAGATCTGAGGCTTTTTTCCTGCTTCGGCAGACCTAATTGCCGCGACCAACTGCCGGGACCAATTTTAACTTAAAGAAGAAAATACCGGACTGAACAGAAACAGGAGAGCTCTAACTATAAAAGCAAGTAATTAAATCAATTCCCTGTTATTTTTTTTTAAGTTTTGGAGTTGACTTTAAAGCAAAAATGGCAGCTGTTCTTTAATGAGCTATGCAGTTGAAAACGAAAGTGTTACAATTCTCACTGTTTGCTGTTTATTGCTGAAGACCAGCTGGAGATTTTTTTAAAAATTGTAATGAGAAGGGAGAAGAGATATTGAGACTGTTTTTTTAAAAGACTTAGAAGATTTATACGTAACATTAAGTTAAAGAGAAATTTTAAGAGATGGCAGCAAAACAATTAAAGACAACTGTAACAAAAACCCCAGGAAGATCAACACCGGGAGTCTCTCCAGCACATACAGCAGATACAAAATCACTAAATTTGGAAGCACTTCAGGATAATTTGAAAGATTTTATGAAAGAATCTCTTAATGATGCTATGAATTTGCAAACCTCTCAGATAGAAGATAAGTTTAAATTAATTACAGAAGAAATGTCAGAGATGAAAAAACAGATGTTAGAAATTCAAATTGGAAATAAAGAAGTCAAGGAAGGTTTGGTGTCAGCAGTACAGGGTCTGGCATCAAATGTGATTTTACTGGACAGGAAGTAGAAGAAATAAAGAAAGTTAATTTAAAATTGGAAAATAAGATTGAGGTAGTTCAAAGTAAAATGGACAAAGCTGATGATGAAATTGTTTTGGTACAATATAGAGCTATGGAACTTGCTTTACGAATATGCGGTCTGAAAGAAAATAGACAAGAGAATTTGAAGCAAATTTTTTCTGAGGCCTTTGCAGAGATTTTGGCAGTTCGGCCAGCAGATGTGGCTTTTCATATTGACAAAATTTATCGTGTGAATTCCTGGATAGCAAGACAAAGAAATCTTCCGAGAGACATTGTCATTTATTTTACTACTAGAACAGTGAGAAATGAGATTTTACAAGCTTCTTTTAAAGGAGACAAGATTCAAGTGGCTGGCCAAGATATTTTAATACTAAAGGAAATTCCCCCCAAAATGTTGAGAGGTAGGAAGGAGTTTGCTTTTTTGGTGAACAAACTTAAAAAACGTCAGATTGAGTATAGATGGGACATCCCAACTGGTATAATAGTTTACTATGAAGGGAAAGCACATCGTCTTAATACAGTCAGTAAAGCACGAGAGTTTTATGCTTATGTGCTTAAAGCTGGAAGTCCACCATCTCCGGATGGTAGGAGAAAGGAAGGTGAAATTAAAGAAAAAGAAGTGATAGTAATGGAAGAAGACCTTTTACAAGTGTTGGATGCGTCTAAGATGGGATCAGAGATTCCAAAAGAGCCAAGGATGACAAGAGCGGCTGTCAAACCGCTCAAGAAGAAAAGGCTCAACAGGCTCAATCTGCTACTACCAAGACGGAAACAGTGGGAGGAGCAAGGCCCAAAGAAAGATATGATTTGCGGCTGGTGCTTCAAAAATTTCCGATTGCTGATAATGGCAATTAGACTTTTATCTTGGAATGTTAATGGATTAAACTCACCACAAAAGAGAAGAAAGATATTTCATTATTTGAAGCAATTTAAAAATGACATTGTATGTTTACAAGAAACACATATTAGAACATTAGACCAGAAATATTTGATAAATTCAAAATTGGGAATACATTTTGTTGCATCTGCTACAGAAAAGAAGAATGGACTAGTTGTTTATATAAAGAGTAATTTATCTGCAACATTAATTGAGGCGGATAATCAAGGAAGATATATTGCTATTGAAATTTCATTGGAGGGGAGAAAAATACTTTTAATAGGAGTTTATGCATCAAATCAAGAACAAGAAAAAATTTATAAGTTTTTACATAAAAGAATAACATCTTGGGATTATAAAACTCATATATTAATGGGTGATTGGAATGGAGTGATGGATATCCAGAAAGATAAAAGAAGTCTTCGAAATATTTCCAATCAAAGGCCTTCTTTGATTTGATGGAAGATTTAGAATTGAGAGATGTATGGCAAGAACGCAATGAAAAAGAGAGAGATTTTACATTTTTTTCTGATAGACATCAATCTTTTTCTAGGATCGATTTTATTTTAATTACTAATGATTTGTTTTTCAGAGTGAAGAAGACAAAAATTTGTTCTAGAACTTTGTCTGATCATAGCCCGGTTTGGATTGAGCTAGATCGGGAAAAGGAGGCCAGGAGGTTGTGGAGGATGAATGAGAACTTGTTTAAATACGAACAAAATGTAAATGAATGTAAAATTCTAAGGAAGGAATTTTTTTCTTTGAATATGATTGCACAATATTGGAAGAAAGAAGACTTACCTACAATTGGAGAATGGATTAGTAAAGTATCAAATTTAGCAGAAATGGCAAAAATTTCTGCCTACTTGAAAGACTGTACACAAGAAAAATATATTTTGGAATGGAGAAAGTGGATCGATTATATTCAAAATAAGTATCAGATTAAAAAATATCAATTAGTTTTTGAGTGAAGTTAGGAATTGCTATGTATTAGAGTTTAAGAAAGAAGGGAATTGATAGTGTGATGGTGTGATGGTGTGAAATGGAATATGCTTTATGTTATATTTTAGATTATGTTTGTTAGTTACAATACCCTGTATTCTGTTCTGGAAAGTCTCGGGGGGGGGGAAATGGGGGGGAAGGGGAAGATTATAAATTGATTGATTGCTATTGTACAGGAATAATGGTAGAATTAAACAAGTTGGAATGGTGTAAAGTTGGGACTGCTCAGTAACCACTCCCGAAGGGAAAGGGTAAGGAAAGAGGAGTAAAGAAGGAAGAAAGTAGGTAGGCAGGTAGGTAGGTAGGAAAGAAGGGAGGGAGAAGAAAGGATAGGAGGAAAAGAAGGAGGAGAAGATAGAGAGTTAGAAAGGATGGTAGTGAGAAGTGGGAAAGAGGAGGGGAAGTAGGAAAGCGAGGAGAAGGATGGTGGGGAAAGTAGAAGAAGGATGAGAAGGGTAGAAAAGATTAAGGGAGGGAGTGGCGGTCGAGCAGGCCTGATTTAGCATAATTTGAGTATAGGATCGATTGTTGGATAAGTGATTGTATTGTACACTGGTCAAATTGTGGGAATTATTATGGAAAATAAAAAATTTTGCCCGGAAAAAAAAAAGCATATCACCACTTGCTGATCATAGTAAGTAAACTGATTGGATAATAGTTAGATGTCTCAGAGCTATCTGCTTTCTTTAAGTATAGGAACAATGATGTTGTTGAATATATTTAAATAAGCAGCTTATGGTCATAAATAAAACTGCTGAAACTTGTCCCCCCCAATCTGCATTTAATTTTATCAGCTCAGGGTAAATAGTAATTTCTCCTGGTTTATCTCATTTTTCAATCATTGTGCAATCAACTTGGGATTTTGATCAAAATGGTAGGTAGCCTTTGGGTAACTTGCCCTGGCCCTCTTTGGTGGCTGTAAAGATGCAGTTGTCAAATAGATTGATAGACAACAACTTCAAAAACTTCTCACATGGAAGCAAGAACAGACATCTCTGCTTTTGATCCCACATCACTCATGTTGCTGGTTAGAATATTCTAAAGGGTGATAATATCATGAAGCTTAGATGCCTGAATCAGTTTTTTCCCCCAAAGCCTTTCTGTGCTTTCTTTTTTTCTTTTTCAATAAACTTTTATTTTTCCTCCTCCCTTTTTCCTCTTCAAGTGATTTTTTTGAATTGACAGAGAATCATTATTCCTACTGTATATTGGTTAAAGTTTTAGATTAAGAGCATTTGGCATTTACACCCTCCTTATCAAACCAAATTTTAGATCTTCTTTTATGAATCCCCCATTTTCTTTTACAAAATAATTCCTATATTTAAAAAGGCATTAATTAATGATATAAACTATAAATATTTTCAGGCAACCTTTCACTTATTAGCACTTAAATAGCCTATGCATGTTATGAGATTTGTGTTGGGCTTCCAATCTGTGTTGTCCAATTTACACAGACATGTTGTAGCGTTTGGGTACAATTCTGAGCAACATAATTATACATGTTTTATACATTATACATTTACATCTGTAGATGTAATCTTCTTTTTGATAGCAAACACATTTAAAGAAAAGTGATAATTAATCGGTGACACTTCTACTTTAAAATTGGTTGTCATATTTATCACTCCAAGGAAATGTATACAATAATCAATACTTCTCACTCTAGAAAGATTAATCACCATGCAGAATTAACAAATCTAAGTTGTTGACCAACAGGGTGAGGTTACATCCAGAGATATCAACTCTTATCTTTGCTATTATATATTGAGGAAGGAGCTAACACCATGTCTGACTCAGGGAAAGAGTAGCATTTATTCATAGAATGCACAATCATTTTTGCTAATCCTAATATTAAAAGAAATTAAAAGATGCTTGCTCCTGGGGAGGAAAGCTATGGCAAATCTAGATAGCTTACTAAAAAACAGAGACATCACCCTGCCAACAAAAGTGTGTACAGTTAAGTCCATGGTTTTCTCAGTTGCAATGTATGGCTATTAAAGTTAGACCATAAGAAAGACTGAGCAACAAAGAATTGAGGCCTTTGAACTCTGGTGCTGGAGAAGACTCCTGCGAGTCCCTTAGACTGCAAGGCGATTAAACCAGTCAGTCCTAGAGGAGATTAACTCTGACTGCTCTTTAGAAGGCCAGATCCTGAAGATGAAACTCAAATACTTTGGCCATCTAATGAGAAGGAAGGACTCACTGGAGAAGAGCCTAATGCTGGGAAAGATTGAAGGCAAAAGAAGAAGGGGAGGACAGAGAATGAGGTGGCTGGATGGAGTCACTGAAGCAGTAGGTGTGAGCTTAAATTTACTCCAGAGGAGGGTAGAAGACAGGAAGGCCTGGAGGAACATTGTCCATGGGGTCGGACACGACTTCACGACTAACAATAACAACAAATGTTAAACTCCTGGGCTACTATCACCAGGTCCTTTGGCATCTGTTCTATTAGCAGAATTACATACATTTCTATCAAATTCCTGGATTCTGTAATTCGTTTTTATGAAGTCTCAGGAGTGAGATACCTGTTTACACACAGGCAGGTGAATGTGGCATTGCAATCCAAACCCTGCCCTTCTATGTATGCATCAACATTGCACACAAGTACAAAGAGGCAAAGCTTGGATCATGACCCTGCCTCCACCTTTTCATCTGTTTTGACACAAATGCCCTGAAGATACCGTTGTGTGTAAAAAAAAAAAAAGACAATTGCAGCCACAGCCTACTTTTCATCTGCTTCTTGAACTTTACCTTACAGTGACAATTCCAAATGTAACAATTGCTAATGGTGCTGAAAATTGATTTCCCAACACATAGGAGTAAATGGGTAATTTTGGACTTCGGACTTAATGGTTTCATGAGTTCCTTTGACACAAATTTGTATTAGGGCTCACCAGAGCTTTGAAGAAGTGCTGAGATGCAACATGCTTTAACAATTTTCCTCCTCTTCTTAATCTTCATCCTCAGTCAGAAAGATAAGTTCTAAGTTTGAGAACTGTACCCAGAGGAAAGCCAAAACAGAAAAGCAGAACAGGGAGAAAAGTCAAGAAGGCAGCAGTCAAATAGTTAGTTCCTGATATGTAGGTTTTGTTTTTGTTGGAAACTATGAGGGGAAAAAAGCTAGAGATTTCAAGGAGAAACCGGATTTTGAAGAGATATTTGTAGGAAGGCAAAGTTGTATCCCATAAGACATTTAGGAACAAATTCTTCCAGGCATAGGCACAAATGTATCCTTCAAACTGAGTACAACCAAACAAGTGATGGATAAAACAACCTGGCTCCATTGAAATCTTCAGGGAAAAGGGAATGGTTTTTGATGTCAGGATAAAAGTCTCTGCACACTACTGTTGCCAGATATGCTCAGCATCAATAAACTAGATTGCAGGCTTACCAGAGCATGTGAGTTCTCATCTAAGCAAAGCTTCTACTCTACTTTTTAATCTCATTTTTCTCCCTCCCTCTGAACTAATGCATCTCACTGGGAGTTAGAACTCACACTCTTCACTTGAAAAGAGGCTTTTAGATGTCTGGGTCATACCACTTATTCATGCAGATAGTAGCTGAAAAGACCAAGCACTAACACACGCACACACGCACACATGGCTAGGTAAAAGGATGCTCATCTTACTACCTGAATTTTCAGTGTGACTGAATGCTTGTTTTGCATGAACATAGGAGCATTTTTAGTTGTATTAGGTCACAGGACAGTAGATTGGGCACCTAGTATACCAATCAGCTTTTCACCATTAGCTAAATGGTATTGTACAGTAGAAGCACTGGAAACATCAAAAACTGGAGCCAGTTTTTAAACATTTACAAGCATATCACTGGAAGATAAAGATACACATAGTCCTTGGTTAACTAACTTAATTTGGACTGGAATTTTTATTGCTAAGCCACACAGAAATAAAGTGTGAATCACATGACTGCATCGCTTAGCGAT
>NC_080541.1:91228678-91256178 GCF_028640845.1 Ahaetulla prasina | reverse complement strand
AATGATGAAAGGAAGTGTTGCAGTTCCTCAAAGAAGCTTCTCTCAAAGAGGGTGCAGAGAAAGATAATTTTACTTTAAGTGGGTTTAATCATAGCTAAATAATGCCAGACCACTAAAATATTTCTTACATTCAATAGAAGTAAAAGATGAAATGGAGTTAATTTGTCAGGGAAGGGAAAATTAATTTTCTTCTTGTTCAGCTTCTACCTACCTCCTTCTACAAAGAATTCTAAGTATTTTATTTCTCCTCATGGCACAGAGTTTAACTATAAGACTACATAATAAAGTTAGTAATATGGGAGGCACTATACAATATGCATAGATGCAAATATAGTGACTATGAGTTGAATAATATGTAAATGGTGAGACTTTAAAAAAATCCAGGTTCAGAACCAGAAATCAAAATGAGTCTTCATGGGGAATTTGGAGGCATTTAGTCTCTGTCTCAGGAGAATCCACATCACAGGAGGATTGCTATGCAGATAAAATGAGAGGGGGAGGGGAAGAAAGAAAAGAGGGTCAGGAAAAGGGAAAGGAAATAGAAAGGAAAGAAAAAAGGAATGAAAAGAGAAGGGAAATCAAGAATACTTCAAAAATGTTTCCACACAACCACCAAGAAACAAGCAGATTCCAAAGAAAATTGTTAGTAATTATAATAATATATTTATGGTCAGAGTAAATAACACAATTTATGCAATTTAAATAAAAGAGAAAAAAACAGTATGGAGAACTAAAAACAATAGAAATGATAAAACAAAGAACAATAATAAAATAAAACTTAGAAACAACAATATTAGAGAAAATTATCTAATTTTTGATCTAAATTCAAAAAAGTGACTGATTTTAATTATGCTATGGGAAAAATAAACATAGTACATTTAACTTAAAACAGCTGAGTAACTATTAACATAGGCATCCAATCTGAACTATAGTAATGCCAAAAATGCTAAAACATGAATTGTCACAATGAAAGCTACATCCTTAGTTGCAAATGGATGTCACAACACATGTAATACATGGGCTCCTCCCCCACTTCTCCCGTGAAAACCTAAAAAATATTCAACTCCTAGTTGCAATACCAAGTGACCAGAACTGGGATACTTTTCCAGATATTTCAGCAGACAAATCACCCAACTAAATCACAAGAGGTGAAGGTACTTTAGATCAGTGGTGAAATCCATTTTTTTTTTACTGCTGGTTCTGTGCGTGTGGCTTGGTGGGTGTGGTAGGAATGGCTTGGTGGGCGTGGCAGGGAAAGGATACTGCAAAATCTCCATTCCCATCCTACTCTGGGGCCAGCCATAGGTGGTATTTGCCGGTTCTCTGAACTACTAAAATTTCCGCTGCCGGTTCTCCAGAACCTGTCAGAACCTGCTGGATTTCACCCCTGCTTTAGATGTATTGTAATAAAGAAATAAATAAAATAGAAAATAAAAAGTTTTCTCATCAAATTGGTCGACCAATACCACAGCAGTGAGTTTGCATATTAAGTTATATAAAATGGATGGATTTAGTTGAGAAGGTCCTAGTTGATTTTTTATACAAGGTATTATTATATTTCTCTTCTTTCATCTTAAAAAGCAGGGAATTAAATCTCACCAGGGATAAAACTCTTTGAAGTGACATACTTAAGATATTCATTAAGTAATTGGGTGAGATAAATGATATTCTAACTACAGCATAATAGGAGAGATAGTATTCTGCTCATTGTGAAGGTTTATATTGAAGAAATGCTGTTAAAATTCCTCTCTGGCTTCATCTAATAAAATTAAGCATACCGAAAGGCAATGTTGTTTAAAGTTTAAATAAATTCCTTTATTTTCCAGGCTGTTTGGAAAGGCATCAGTCTAGTTCTTGAAGGCTGTTATTCTCTTTATATTTTATTTAAATATTTATTTAGAAAAGGATATATTCAGTGTAAGACCAAAACAAGCAATAAACTTGATAATGATTCTATTCAGGTCTTCTTCTCCTTCTCCTTCATCTCCTCCTCCTCCTCCTCCTCCTCCTCCTCCTCCTCCTCCTCCTTCATCCATCATCATTTTAGCCATTCTCTATCCCCTGCAGGATGAAGGCTTCTTCCTCATGTTTCCAAACAATACGGTCCTGAGCTTTCTTTTGCCAATTGGGCCCACAATACTTCCTAATGTTGCCAATCCATAGTAAGACATATAGTTGTGTAATTCCCTCTCATATTGTTTAAAGGACTGTCCCAGATATTCTTCTTCATAGTCTATTAAGGCGAGCCTATGGCACCTATGCCAGAGGTAGCACACAGAGCCTTCACCAACTACTCTTCTGGTCTTCATGGATGCTGGAGCACCAAAAAATGTCCTGAAAACATCTCAAAAAACGATTGGAAAATGGCCCTGAAAATGGCCTGAAAATGGCCTGAAAAATGGCCAAAAAACATTGGGCTGGGCTGGGCTGTTTTCTGGGCCATTTTCCAGGCTGCTTTCTGGCACTCTGGCACCTGCAAAAAAATGGCCTCAAAATGGCCCAAAAATGCCCCCCAAAACAGGCATGCATGTGCTGGCCAACTGGTATTTGGGTTTCCAGCATTCCGGCACACGCACATACATGCATATGCACACACGTTCCGGTTTGGGCACTCGATGCCAAAAAGGTTCTCCATCACTGCCCTAAGAGGTTTTACAAAATCAGAATAGAATAGAATAGAATTTTTTATTGGGCAAATGTAATTGGACACACAAGGAATTTGTCTTGGTGCATATGCTCTCGGTGTACATAAAAGAAAAAATACATTCAAGAATCATAAGGTACAACACTTAATGATAGTCACAGGGTAAAATAAACAATCAGGAAACAGTCAGTGTCAATATAAATCATAAGGATACAAACAACAAAGTTACAGTCATACAGTCATAAGTGGAAGGAGATGGATGATGGGAACAATGAGACGATTAATAGTAGTGCAGACTTAGTAAATAGTTTGACAGCGTTGAGGGAATTATATGTTTAGTAAAGTGATGGTGTTCAGGAAAAAACTGTTCTTGTGTCTACCACCATTTCTAGTTTTGAGTGTGTTTAGTTCCAGATTGTTCTGGTCACACTACGAGGCTAGTTGTTCAACCTCCCATCTGTATGTGGATTCATCATTGTCTCTAATGAGACCAATTACTGTTGTGTCATCTGTGAACTTCAGTAGTTTAACAGATGGATCGTTAGAGATGCAGTCATTGGTATACAGAGAGAAGAAAAATGGGAAGAGCACACAGCCTCGGGGGGGAGGAGGGCTGTGCTAATTGTACAGGTATCTGATGTGATTCTGCTTAGCTTCACCTACTGCTTCCTGTTTGTTAAGAAGCTTATGATCCACTGACAAGTGTGTTCATGTACCTGTAGCGTGTTTAGCTTAGTTAGAAGATGGTATTGAATGCTGAACTAAAGTCTACAAAGAGGACCCTTGCGTAGGGTCTTTGGAGATTCAAGATACTGTAGGATGTAGTGCAGAACCATATTAACAGCATCATCTGTTGATATATTTGCTCGGTATGCAAATTGCAAGGGGTCTAACAGCAGATCCATGTTGGTTTTCAAGTGGGACAGCACTAGCCTTTCAAAGATTTTCATGACTACAGATGTTAAAGCAACTGGTCTGTAGTCATTCAGTTCCTTGATGGTGGGCTTCTTCAGCACTGGGATGATAGTAGAGTGTTTGAAGCAAGAAGGAACATCTCCCCAAATAATGGTCGGTGAATCAGGGTATTTGGCTTCAGCCTCCATAATTTTGTCAGCTAGAGTTCCTAATCCCTTTTTTACACAGGTTTGTGGTGGGACATAAACGGCAATTAGAAGAAATAAGGAAAATTCACAATGCAAATAGTATGGGTTTGCAGTTGATAATTAATGTCTCTTAAGTTTTCGTCACAGAATTTATATATATATATGTGTGTGTGTATATATATATATATATATATATATATATATATATATATATATATATATATATATATATATATAATAATTTTTATTTCCATTTTCCAACATCATATTTATCTACAAACTATTATCCATCATTAATCATTAATTTTATTTATTACTGATTCAGGCCTGCCCGACTGCCACTTCCTTTCTTCACAATCGCCCTCTCTACCCTCTACTACTTTCCGATCCTTCATCTCCTTCACTTTACTACTTCCTCTCCTCCTTCCCCACTCCTCCCTTCTTCCACCCTATCTAACCTTCTTATTCCCCTCCTCCTTCTTAACTCTTTCCTACCTACTTTCTTCCCTCCTTCTACCCCTCTCTCCTTTTCTTTCTGAAATGGCAGTCGGGCAGCCCCAATATCATTTTAAATTTTAATTTCATATCTTCAAACATTATTGTACATTAATAATCAATCCATGTATCATTTCCCCCCCCCTTTCCCCCCCCTCCTCCCCCTTCCCCTCCCCAGAGCAAATACCGGGTATTATGACCAACAATCACAAGCTAAAGTATACAAAATATACATAACCACCCACCCTCAAAAATTTAAAACTTTAAATCCCCTCACAATAAAAATAAAGAGATAGGAAAGAATAATAAAAAAGAAAAGAAGCAGTACCAACTTCACATATTACTTCTTCTTAAAATCCATTTTTAAAATTAATCCATCTTCTCAAATTCAAATTTTTTCCACTTGTATATTCCTTCAAATTTCATAAGTCCATTTCTTAAATTACAGTCCATCTTCTCGAACTCAAATTTTCATCACATATATTTCTTCAATTGCCATAACATTTAATGTCCATTCTTCTTACAGTCCATTTTAAAAATTAGTCCATCTCCTAAAATTCAATTTTTTTCCCCCACTTGTATATTCCTTCAAATTTCAGTCCATTTCTTAAATTACAATCCAGCTTCTCAAACTCAAATTCTCATCACTTATATATTTCTTCAATTGTCATAACATTTAATGTCCGATCTTCCAATACTACTCCATCAATCAAATATCATTTCGAATAAAGTCTCTCAAATACAATATTTCCAGCTTAACTTCATAACTTTTACTGTCTATAAACGTGTCAATTAAAACAAATAATCATTTAAACTACATCCACAATATAACAGTAAACAGTTAAAATCATTACATCCACAACATTATCTAAATTCATAAATTTTACTTTCCATCCTTCACAATTAAATAATATCATCCCATAGGTTTATACCATACAAATAACAAATAACAAAAATCCTATAATTTATATCCTAAACAAATCAATTCCAAAAATTAACCATAATCATCATATTCACATCTTAAACATTCCTCCCCTCTCCTATTCTATTTTCCATCGTTTCCAAACCAGTTAACTTAGCATCTAACAACAAAGAATTCCCACTCTTTAAAACATTAATATAGAAATGTCTTGCTTTCATAACTGAATTAAGAAAATACTTTCTACCTCTAAAATTCACTGACAAACCCATTGGAACTTCCCATCTAAAATATATCTGATGTTTCTTAAACTCATCCACTAAAAAAGCAAATTCTCTTCTCTTTCTTAACATTTTAGGAGGAATTTCCTTCATCATTTTTATATCTTGTCCCAATATTTGAAATTTATTTTTATAAAAGGCTTGCAAAATTTCATACCTAATCTTTTTAGTTGTAAAATAAATAACCACATCCCTCAGTACTCTATTTTGTCTTGCCCACCAAGAATTAACACGATAAATTCTTTCAATATTAATCTCAAAGTCTTCTGGCTCCAACCCTTTATCTGAGCAAAGGCTTGCGTAAAAATCTCTTTTAAATTTTCTTTCCTACTTTGCTTCAACCCCCTCACCCTTATAGCATATTCCATCAATCTATATTGTAATATTACTCTTTCTTCATCTGCCCTATCTACCTTTGCCTGTATATCTTCCATCTTATTATCTAAGTTCCAGTTGTTTTGATTCTTTTGAATTTCCTCTATTTTCCTTTGCAACTCTAAATTAGCTTTATTGATTTCTTCAAGATTATCTTCCATCTGAATACAAGAGCTTAATATTTGCGCAATTGCATCCTTTACCATTTTCATTTCCCTCTTCTGCTCTTCCACCACTTCCTTAAAATCCAACATCTCTTTCTCTATTTCATCAAATTTTTGATCTATTTCTGAAAAACGACTCTCCAAAAACTCCTGTAAAAAATTCCTTAATTCCTTTTTGATTTCTTCTTTTAATTTTTGAATCTGAACTGTAGAAATTTCAAAATTTTTAGTGACTTTTGGTACTATTTTTTTAAAATGAAACCTAATAACGGACAAAAAAAAGGTTAAAAAAGAAAAATTCAAAAAACTTTTCTTCTAAATCACTATAATCCCAAAGAAGAAGAAAAAATATAAATCATAAAATTCTCATTTCTTCCATTTAGTCAGTATCTTCCTATATATCTTCTAGTACACTAGCTGTTAATAAGCATTTCTTTAACTTTTGTTTCCAGTACACACATTCCACAAAACGCCATTTGCTTTCTTCTCTCCTATCTTCGCAACAAATATATCCTCATGGGCTTCTTACAAACAAATGCTAGAACTCCAGTTTCTGCTCCGTCCACGTTACAATCCATCATAAATCAATATCTGCCATGGAAACTGGATGCTGTGTTTTTTTCCTGCAAGAAAGCAGGAGCCCCCCCCAGTCTGGAGCTTTTCAGGCTATGGAAGGAGCGCTCCCCTCAAGCCTCCAGAAACTATCTGTGGCTTTTTTTGGGTGTCTCAACTTCAGCCTGAATGCTCATCTCTCCCTCTTTGCCCGAGGGAAGAGACTTTCAAGCTGTTGGACGATGATTTACGATGTCCTGACAGCTCTACAGACTACGGGGTTAGCAGTCAAAACGAGACTGCTTTTTCAACGAAGCGGAGCCAGAGCGGAAGTCCATCACATAATTTATATATTATAGTTCTATCCTGAGACCAGCTGTTGTTGATATATAAGCATAAGCCTCCTCACTTCTTTTTACCAGATGTTTCTGCAATTCTGTCTGATTGTTGAATCTGAAACCCTGGGATATGCAGGCTGCTATCTTCAATTGATTCATTTAACCAGGTTTCAGAGAAGCATAGGGCTGCTGAATTGTAAAAATCAGAATTGTATCTGCTTAAAAGGAATATTTCATCCATCTTATTAACAAGTGAGTGTACGTTGGTTAGGAAAATTGAAGGCAGACGAGTTTTATTTCTCCTATTCCTTAACCTATTTAAAATTCCCACCCTTTTACCTCTCCTTTTGGTTTTTTTGGTAATCCATGGCTCCAGGGAAATTGCTTCTTTCTGTGTTAGAATCTCATCTGCATTTGTAAACATGGGTGGTGGTTATGTGAGATCACAAAAAACTTCTCCTTAAAGAAACATTGCTTAATTTTTAGCAGATCGTCTCATGAGTATGAAATCCGTGGTGAGTAGCAGAGAATAAAAAAATTAAAAAACATTAGAGAGCATTTCACTAAGGTAGCTTTCGGCGGTGCCATCTTGGATCAATATAATCATCATATTGCCCCCAACAATCTGGGTCCTCATTTTACCAACTTTGGAAGGATGGAAGGCTGAATCAGCCTTGAGATGGTCAGGATCAAATTCCAGGCTATGGGAAGAATTAACTTGTAATACTGTATTCAAACCACTGCACCACTACACTTTTTAAACTTCTTAGTTCTAAGTTAATCATTCTTGGCCATGTTGCATTTTAAGAAAGAACAGATTTCTGACTGAAAAGAAAGAAAACATTTTGCATCCAGTAATTTTCTTACATTGATTTGTACAGCAGGGAAGAAGTGGTATGTCTACGAGAAAAGCTTACAGATGTACTAAATTTCTCACTCTGGTAAGCTTTTTTTCTTTATGTATTACAACAACAAAACACTTTTCAACAGTTGTTTTCTTTGTCCAATCAATCTAAAATGTCAAAAAGGCAAAGTATGAGCACATGAACTGAGTGATATGTTCTGTTCTTCAGTTAAGTGTATTAGGATTTTGCCATAAGACAGTTATTTATTTTATTTTATTTATTTTATTTTATTAGATTTTTATACCGCCCTTCTCCCGAAGGACTCAGGGCGGTGTACAGCCGAAATAAAATACAGAGTATATACAATTAAAAGAAATTAAAAGAAACTATTAATAAATGGCCGATAATTTAAAAATTTACAAATATTTAAAATCTCTAAAACCCCAATTTAAAATCAACTATTTATGCCAGTCCTGCTTGAGTGAATAAGTATGTTTTTAGCTCACGACGAAAGGTCCGAAGATCAGGCACTTGACGTAAGCCAGGGGGGAGTTCGTTCCAGAGCGTCGGTGCTCCCACAGAGAAGGCCCTAGCCCTGGGAGCCGCCAGCCGACATTGTTACCAAGGGGACTGATTTAATTTTACTCATTTGGCACTTATTGTGTGCAGATTTCCATTCATGAAGTGTTTATATATATTATATTATGAATTATAATATATATATATTATATTATGAATTAGAAATCCAAGTAAATGAGGGTAGATATGATATTGTTGCCATTACGGAAACTTGGTGGGATGAAACTGACAAATGGAACATACAGCTAGAGGGATATAAATTATTTAAAAGAAATAGACCAAATAAAAGAGGAGGTGGAGTTGCACTATATATAAGAAATAACTACATCTCTACAGAAATAGAGCACAACAATGATGAAAATCATCTTGAATGTATTTGGGTCAATATAAAAGGGGTGAAAAACGATATTGCCATAGGTCTATACTATAGGTCACCCAACCAAACAGAGGAAGTAGATGAACTTTTTGCTAGTCAGCTAACTAAGGTATGTAGGAAGCACATCACAGTAGTAATGGGGGATTTTAACTACCCTGACATCAACTGGGAAACAAACTCTGCCCCAAGCGGAAGATCCAACAGGTTCCTAACAAACCTAGCAGACAACTTTGTTTCCCAAAAAATAGAGAAGGCAACAAGGGGATCAGCTATATTGGACTTAATTCTCACTAACAGAGATGAAATGATAGAAGGTGTTGAAGCTACAGGAACCTTGGGGGCAAGTGACCATGCAATTTATTTATTTATTTATTTATTATATTTGTATACCGCCCATCTCCCGAAGGACTCAGGGTGGTTCACAGACAAAAAACAACAGAAAACATATAATAGATAAAAAACAGCTAAAGAATAGATAGTTAAATTCAATTGATGCTCTAATGTGGAGTCAGTGTGCATTGCAAGGTACAAAATCTGAGCTGTAATTCGGCCCTGTAAATCCTTGGTCAGACAACTGAGTCAACTGTCAAACAGTTATAACCTAATTAAGAGAAAGACATAACCTAATCAAGAGAAAGACATAACCTAATTAAGAGGAAGACTTAACCTAATCAAGAGGAAGACTTAACCTAATTAAGAGAAAGACTTAACCTAATCAAGAGGAAGACATAACCTAATATGGCAATTGGGGAAAGAGATTACCTAATATGGCAATTGGGGAAAGAGATTACCTAATATGGCAGTTGGGGAAACAGATACTTAAAATAACAATACCTGCTACGTGACAATTGTATAATCATGCTTTACCTGTTTGCTACTCAATAAAAGGTGTGCGCTCAGAGCAATCTGGGCTCACCCCATCCCGAGAGAACAATGGTGTCTGAGTCCTTATTGGGAAGGTAGCCCGTGTTCCTAACACGCACCCTTGCGAGGGCCTGATCCATCTGCAAACAGCATCCCTGCGGGGACCCTACGAGTCAGCGAAGAAGACCCACCCTAGATGACAACGACGCAACAACTGGGGGCTCGTCCGGGATTCTTCTTGACTCCAAGGTGTGATCTCTGTCTAGAGATACACTTCCTTCACTCCTATTACTTCGCACCTGGAATAGGCTACGTACACGTAAGTAATGGGCTCCTCACTTTCCAAAGTTTCGTCAGTTCATAGGGACGAACTTTATTCTTTAGTGAAGAAGACTAACTGTTTGCAAAAAATTAATGGCACCACTGTATATCCTCTTTCTAAAAAATCTCTCAATCAATTTCTTCTCTATATTACTCTTCATTGTCCTGCCTATCCCCAGGAGGGTACCTTGCGTCGTTCCTCTTGGGAGCGATTAGGCAAATATCTTTATGAACACCCCAGGGCACCAACTGAAATCTTAACCACATGGAGGGTGGTCATGGCTGCTCTACTACCCTTTATCCTTCCTTTCCCACCTCTCTCTTTCCCCCTCTCTGAACCTTCAAAGCATATTGAGCTAGAAATTAAATCTGTGCTTGCTGTCCTTCAGCCCTTGCTTTCAACTCTCAAAGCATATTGAACCAGAAGTTAAACCTATACCTGCTTCTTCCATCTCTGCTTTGAAAACTGCCTCCTTTCCCTGCCTGCCTCCCTTCCCCAGAGCACCCCTCCTTTCCCCATGGGTGCTCAGCAACTGATTTGGTTCAATTACTTCTCTATAATTGGAAACAATCTGGAAAAGAATTTGCTCACAGTGACTATATGGAAACAATTGGGAACTTATTTCCATGAAAGTCCAAGAGCCCCTGTAAAAATTCTGTCCAAGTGGCTCATGGACCTTGAATGCCTTATTTTACACGAAGTCACTTAAACAGTTTGTCAAGACCTCTGCCTTATCAAAATGACTTAAAAGGATCCACAATCACAGTCATGATTTAAACTGCTGAGTTTTCTCAGACAACGTTCCCCAGGTCTGTAAATGTTGTTTGATGATGTGTGTGCTTGTGTATGTATGTATGTGATCATTTTCAGACCTGCATAAGAATTGTAGAGATAATTGTGATGCTTGATTTGCATGGAATGTGTGTATGTGCAAAACTCATTGAAAAGGTGTGAGATTTCTGTGTTGTCTTTTGGATTTGTAAGAAATGTGTGCATGTGTGAGAAATTGTCTCTGCATGTATGTGTGTGTGTGTGTGTGTCTGTATCTGTCTGCATAAATTCCGTATGCAAGCAGCCAGGTACTTTTGGAAAAAAATAAATTTTTTCCTTTACAAGCAAGTGAGTTACTTTTGGACATTTTTTTCTCTTCAAATGCATGAGTGTCTTTCCAGTGAGTTACTTTTAACTTTTTCTCTGCCCTCTGCTTATCTTAACTACCCCCCCCTTCATTCCTTGTAGTGCCAGGGAAGAGGGTGGGTGAAGGGGGAGAACCATTCACCCCCTCCATTTTTTTTTCTCTGCTGAGCCTGTCTGAGAAGGGAGGGACAAATAGGCTCTTTGGAGCTTTGCTTTTCACTGATTTGGAATTTCTTCATCTGCATAAAAGCCCTGCAGATATATTTTCCTTTCAACCCTGAAAACAATTTTGATTTTAAATTTCAATCCTGAAAACACTTTTGATTTTAATTTTTAACCCTGCATACAATTTTGATTTTAATTTTAATTTTTAATTTTTCTTTTTTCTGGAACTTTTTGAGGTTTAACCTGCCTGATTAAACCTATACCTTTATAAATGTTTTCAAAGCACTGAGTTTGACTCAAAATGTTTCATTTAGTTTTGTATTTTTGAAGCTGTTAACATACATAATAAGAGTTGAAAGGGACCCTTAGAGGTCTTCTAGTCCAACCCCCTGCCCAGGCAGGAAACCCTACAGCATTTCAGACAAATGGCTATCTTCTTATGTATGAATGCATTTTTTTTAAGCATAAATCTGTTTTTTTGGAAAATGCACTCTGGTTTTCCACATAAACAGACTCACCCAAAAGCTTACAAAATGTTTTTCTTTTTTGAATCAGACTGAAGGTGCCTATTATTTGCTGTTTGTATTGTTTATCTTTATTTTTTAGCAGCACGAACTATTTCAGAGATAAATTAGAAAGTTACAGGATGTGAAGAGAGATTTAGAAGGATGATCAGACACTAGTGCTGTGAAAGATTTAATTTGTTAATGAAGCTGAAATAAAGGTTTAATGTTAGGAATTAGGAGTTAGAAAAACATGAGCAAATAAGACAAATGGTGATTTTGCTAAGATATAATGTGATTTGTTTTTGGAAGTTTTGATAGTATGGATTTGTTAGTGAACAACTTCCACACATGAATAAAAAGGGTGGGAGTTGGGTTTTGTTGATTCATTGTCTTTTCTCTGTCTTCCACATAGTACCTTTGTTAAAAACAAAACTGAGATTTGTATGTAAACCCCTCCCAAGTTGTGTCATCTCTTCTTTGTCCCTGCTTTTATGTGGGTATGAATTTTAAAAGTGCTGGAAAAGAAGAAAATGACTTTTCCTACAGGATGGACTGGCTACCTAGACAGGGTGAAGAACAGAGTTCAACTTTCTTTCTTCTCTGTATTTTTGTTTAAATGATTTCACCTGTTCATTTCCTTCCTGAATCCAGCTACCTTTTCTCATATGGAAATATATTGTATTAGTTTATCTGTTCAATGATGATGTTTGCTGTTTTTCAGTTCTACCTGCAAGCTCTCTATTCCCCCTTGGCCCCCTCCCTAATCCTCCAACAATGCCTTTTCTCACCCAGAAAAAGAGGAGGAGGGGACCCCTTCTCATGTCTTTTAAACATGTAACGATCAAAAGACTTTTTAAGACAGTTGATTCCTTCTTGTTTTATGTATTCATGTAAAATTTGTATTTTGAGATTTCTGTCATGCAGCGAACATCCAAATCAACAGTGAGACCTTGTGAGTCCCTGGTCGACATATCTGTCCCTACCATCAAAAGATTGACGGCAATTGACTTTTTTCTTCCTACAAGAGACATCTACCGCTCCTTTGGCCTTCTCTTCCTCCAAGAAGGTGGATTGTGTGTGGTTTTAAAGGAAGACTGCTGCTTCTATGCTGATCATCTGGCATTGTACAGGACTTAAAGAAAAAACTAAGAGACTGAACTTTGATATGGTTTACAAGCTATTACAGTTGTAGTTGGTATGATTGCATTAGGATGTATAATTTTACCTTGTATTCTACCTATTTTTGTTAGAACAATTTCTAAAAGTTTATCTTTACTGGCTATTGAAGAACTCGAAGATGATTACACCCAAACTGCACCTAACAATTTCTGCCTGGTTGACAAATAAGAAATAGACAAGGATAGTATGGCTAATATTTGTGTTTACACCAACATGAAACCGACTGATTTGTCTGGTCCTAAAAAATAAAAACAGAGGAGATGTCCCTCTCAATTATTCAACTTACTGTATTAATGCCACTACAGATTTATATCATCAATGTACTATGTATGTGCCTAAATCAAGAATGTCCTCCAGTTTGCAGTCTCAATCTTTCCATGGAGGGTATGTCACTCTATTCTCCACCATTGTATCAAGATCCTTTTAACGTTTCCCCATGGTTAACCACTTTATTGTCTGCTTTAATAGGACCTATTGTGTTGTTATTGCTTGCTTGTACTGTACCATGCATCATAGGACGTGTGATACAATTTTAAAATCTCGCATTCAAGCACTTGACTCGGAGGTTTCTGAAACCAAGGCAAAATTGAATTTGGTAGCTGCTCAGGTTTACGACCCATGCAAACAGCCACTGTTAGCATTTACCTCGATTCTGATATAGAGGATGACAATTACCTTTCACAAAAACCTTGCTCACTGACATGGAAGGTGCCGACCTTAAAGGGCCTGCTCGGCCATGCAGATATGCAATGGAATCTATCAAATATGATTGTCTCGAGCAATTTTAAAATAAAATAAAAAAGGAGGAAATGTGGAGTCAGTGTGCATTGCGAGGTACAAAATCTGAGCTGTAATTCGGCCCTGTAAATCCTTGGTCAGACAACTGAGTCAACTGTCAACAGTTTTCAATACACCTAATCAAGAGGAAAGACCTAATAAGGCAAGAAAGACTTAACCTAATCAAGAGGAAGACATAACCTAATATAAGTTGGGAAAGGATAACCTAATAAGAGGAAAGTGGGAAGAGACTAATATGGCAATGGAAGAGATTACCTAATATGGCAGTTGAAACAGATACTTAAAATAACAATACCTGCTACGTGACAATTGTATAATCATGCTTTACCTGTTTGCTACTCAATAAAAGGTGTGCTCAGAGCAATCTGGGCTCACCCCATCCAGAGAGAACAATGGTGTCTGAGTCTTTTGGGAAGGTAGCCCGTGTTCCTAACACGCACTTGCGAGGGCCTGATCCATTTGCAAACAGCATCTCATGGGACCCTACGAGTCAGCGAAGAAGACCCACCTAGATGACAACGATTAGCACTCTAAATACAAATTTAAAACCTCATTTAAACCCCTTTTTAAAAATCCCAATTTAAAAACTACATTCAGGCTAGTCCTGCTCTTGAAACAACAACGTCTTCAGCTCATGACGGAAGGACTTGAGATCGGGGAGTTGGCCGAAGCCCCAGAGGAGCTCGTTCCAGAGGTAGGGGCCCCCACAGAAGGCCCTCCCTAGAGGTCGCCAGCCGACATTGTTTAGCTGGCGGTATCCGGAGAGCCCTCTCTGTGAGGCGCACTGGTCGGTGAGAGGCTAATGGTGGCAGTGGCGGTCCCGTAAATATCGGCCCTAGGCCATGGGCGTTTAAAGGTGATGACAAGTACCTTAAAGTGAACCCGGAAGACCACTGGGAGCCAGTGCAGGATTACGCAGGAGGGTGTTACATGGGGGCCAAAAGGTGCTCCTCTATCACCAGCGCAGCCGCATTCTGGACCAGTTGGAGTCTCGGGCACACTTCAAGGGAGCCCCATGTAGAGCATTACAGTAGTCCAGGCGGGATGTAACAAGGGCATGGCGACCGTGCATAAGGAAGCCCGATCCAGAAAGGCGTAACTGGCGTATCAGGCGAACCTGATGAAAGGCTCCCTGGTGGCGGCTATCATATGATCTTCTAAAGACAGCCGTGCATCCAGGAGGCGCCCAGATTACGAGCCCTTTCCGTGGGGGCCAATAGTTCGCCCCAATGGTCAGTGATGGAATTAGCTGACTGTGCAGGGCGCCGGCATCCACAGCCACTCGGTCTTGGTGGGATTGAGTCTGAGTCTGTTCCTCCCCATCCAGACCCGTCGGCCTCCAGGCACTGGGACATCACTTCAGCCTCGTTGGGGTGGTTGGGGTGGAAATATAGAGCTGAGTATCATCAGCGTATAGATGACAACTCACCCCAAGACCACGGATGATCTCACCCAGCGGCTTCATATAGATGTTGAACAGAAGGCGAGAGAACCGACCCTTGCGGCACCCATAATATTGGAATTAGACATTAAGCAAATACAAGTAGTAGAACAAAGTCAAACTAGAGTCTTGGACTTTAGAGAGCTAATTTCAATAAACTTAGAGAGCTTGAGAAGGATTCAATGGATGAGAATCCTCAGGAAAAACAACTCAAGAAGCTTGGGAAATTTTGAAAAGTGAGATTATAAAAGTGCAGTCTAACACAATACCAATGAAGAAGAAAAATAGTAGATCTCAAAAGAAACCAGCATGGATGCATAAAGGACTATCTGACAAATTGAAAGACAAAAGGACAAATATAAAAAGTGGAAAGAGGGCAAATAACTAAGGCAGAATATCAGCAAATAGCCGAGCCTGTAAAGATGAAGTGAGAAAGCTAAGGCTCACAATGAACAAAGGCTAGCGACAAAAGTAAAAATAATAAAAAAGCTTCTTCCAACATGTTAAAACAAGAAAAAGTCAAAACAATTGGCCCATTGCTGGGAGAAAGTGGCAAGAAGATGACAAGCAACAGGAGAAAGCAGATCTACTTAACTCATATTTTGCATCTGTCTTTACAAAAGGAAAAACAATCCAACCTATCAAAAAGCACTACAAAAACAGATTAGAAACACAAGTTAAAATAGGGAAGAAAATGGTAAGTGAACACCTGTCTACCTAGAGTTCAAATCACCAGGACCGGATGGATTACACCCCAAGGTTCTGAAGGAACTGGCAGACGTGATTTCAGAACCACTGAACTATATCTTTCAAAGATCCTGGAGCACAGGGGAGCTGCCAGAGGACTGGAAAAGAGCTGATGTAGTTCCATCTTCAAAAAAGGAAAAAAAACAGATCCAGGAAACTACAGAACTATCAGTCTGACCTCAATACCGGGGAAGATTCTGGAAAAGATAATCAAGCAACGAATCACTGAACACCTAGAAGCAAACAAAGTAATAACCAAAAGCCAACATGGGTTTGTCAAAAACAGATCATGCCAGACTAATCTTATTGCATTCTTTGACAAAGTGACAAAATTAGTGGACCAGAGGAATGCTGTCAATATAATTTACTTGGACTTCAGTAAAGCATTTGATAAAGTAGACCATAACCTACTACTAGATAAAGTAGAAAAATGTGGGTTAGACAGCACCACTACCAGATGGATTCGTAACTGGCTGACCAACCGCACTCAACGTGTAGTCCTCAACGGAACTACATCCACATGGAGGGAAGTATGCAGTGGAGTACCCCAAGGCTCTGTTTTAGGCCCAGTACTCTTCAACATCTTCATCAATGACTTGGACGAGGATAGATGGGGAACTCATCAAATTTGCAGATGACACCAAGCTGGCAGGAATAGCCAACACTCCAGAAGATAAGCTCAAGATACAGAAAGATCTTGACAGACTTGAACATTGGGCTATCTAACAAAATGAAATTCAACAGTGAAAAAGTAAGGTTCTACATTTAGGCCAAAAACAAAATGCACCAGTACCGTATATGTGGTACCTTGCTCAATAGTAGGACCTGTGGGAGGGATCTTGGAGTCCTAGTGGATAACCATCTTTAGATATGAGCCAGCAGTGTGCAGCAGCTGTTAAAAAGCCAACACAGTTCTGGGCTGCATAAACAGAGGATAGAATCAAGATCACGTGAAGTGTTAGTACCACTTTATAATGCCTTGGTAAGGCCACACTTGGAATATTGCATCCAGTTTTGGTGCACGATGTAAAAAGATGTTGAGACTCTAGAAAGAGTGCAGAGAAGAGCAACAAAGATGATTAGGGGACTGGAGGATAAAACATATGAAGCAGTTGCAGGAACTGGGTATGTCTAGTTTAACAAAAGAAGGACTAGGAGACATGATAGCTGTGTTCCAATATCTCAGGGGCTGCCACAAAGAAGAGGAGTTGGGCTGTTCTCCAAAGCACCTGAGGGTAGAACAAGAAGCAATGGGTGGAAACTGATCAAGAAAAGCAACTTAGAACTAAGGAGAATTTCCTGACAGTTAGAACAATTAATAAGTGGAACGACTTGCCTTCAGAAGTTGTGAATGCTCCAACACACAAATTTTAAGAAAATGTTGGATAACCATCTGACTGAGATGGTAGGGTTTCCTGCCTGGGCAGGGGTTGGACTAGAAGGCCTCCAAGGTCCCTTCCAACTCTAATAATGTTATGTTATATGTTATTATATATAACCAAAGACCTAGAAAAACCATACATACATATATATATACATATATATATATATATATATATATATATATATATCACACGTAAAAAACTAATTCCAGTTCATAGAGATCATAAAGAAACAAAACTTACAGCCCAGCGACCTACTCGTGAGCTTTGATATCATATCCCTCTTCACCCAAGTGCCAATCAAAGAAGCATTGACAGCTATCCAAAACAAATATAACCCCCCCAAGCACATCCTAGATCTGACCAACCACTGCCTATCCATACTTCATCTATAATGGACAAAAATACAAACAAGTAGAAGGAGCACCCATGGGATCACCCTCTCACCTGTCATTGCCAATCTCTACATGGAACACTTTGAAACCCAAGCTCTAGAAAAATCTGATCACAACCCAAACTCTGGCTCAGATATGTGAGCGACACCTTCATAATCTGGCCACAGGAAAAAAAACTTGACAACTTCCTCACACACCTCAATAGCCTACACCCCAAAATACAGTTCACCATGGAAACAGAAGTTAATAACCAACTTCCTTCCTGGATGTCTTAGTCTACAGAAAACCCAATGGCTCCCTAGGACACACCATCTACCAGAAGAAAACACACACAAACCGCTATCTGCGCACTCTCACACCACCACCCAGCACAGATCAACTCCGTAGCCAAGACACTCATCTCCAGAACAAAATGCTTAGCTGATGAACAACACCTAAAACCCGAACTAGACACTCTCACTAACGTACTAACATCAATGGATTCCAAAGAAATAAGATTACCAAGCTAATCCAAAAGAACCCCCACTAAAATCCAAGACAGAGAACAAGAAAAGCACAGCCCTCCTCCCATATATAAAAGGCACCACAGACAGAATCAGCAAGATCCTCCACAAACACAACATCAAGACAGCATTCTGCACAACAGAAAAATATCCACCATCCTAAGAAACCCCAAAGACAAAATTGAGTTAGAAAATCAAAGGGTATATGAAATCCCATGCACCGCCTGCCCACCATACATACATTGGACAAACCAACAGAAGAATAAGTGCGCATTGAAGAACACAAGAACTCATTCAAAAGAGGAACCAACTTCTTCCCTGGTCCAACACTTTAAAGTCACAGGACATGATATTGACTTTAAAAGACCAGAACTATCAAAACTGAACACTTTAACAACAGAATAATCAGAGAAGCCATTGAGATAAACGCCCACACAGCATGAACAAAGCGAGATGACACCTCCGCCTACCAGCCATTTGGAAACCCGCCCTTATTGACAAGCGAGTCCCTAACACGAGGAATGACACCAGACCCACACTCACAAGGTCCACACAGGATGTCACCGCATCCACCCAGAAAGCAGACCCAAACCCACACTGATCATGAAGCACGACCAAGGACCAGAAGCCAGACGCAGCTGCAACATTAGCCATTTCAAACCCCTCAATCCATTCATGCAGCAGACTGACACCCACTATGAAGATGTAGCGACCACAAAGCCAAACAACAGCTATGCAGCTCACCAGCTCAAATCCCCTGCAGCACAGACTAGACTGAGCACAACCAAGCCCCACCAACACAGGACACACCCCAGCCAATCAGGCACAGAAAACCCCCATCAATCAGAGCACAGCCAAGCTCCCACCCAATCAGTTCAAACCCCACTAGCAGTTAAAGGAAGAAACAGCTGCGATCACACATTGCTCCCAAACCTGAAGCTGAAGCCTGAAGATGACGAATGAGACTTAAATGAAGCGTCGCCAAGACACTTCCAATTTTACACGGGAGAAAACCGAACAACCAAAGACCTATATACAAACACCAAAACCTCAGAAAACATATATATATATATATATATATATATATATATATATATATATATATATATATATATAAATATATCTGTATGGAGTATAAGATATAATTTTAAAAAAACAGGCTATTTATTTGATATATTAATCAGTACTTCAATGTAAAAATAAAGATGACAAGTAAAAATTGAATATTTATTTGAATATTTATTTTTATACTTGATACTTAAATCTTGTTTGTTTGGATAATGCTTGCAGCTGCCTTCCAAAAGTAGGAAGAGGCTTCTATTAATTAAATACAGTTAATATACTCACCTGCTGTATTATAAATGATTCTCACCTTTTGTCATAGTAAAATAATTTGGTGGCAACTTCTTCAGTAGTTTTTTAGCTTTCAGATACAAACAAATGTCTCCCAATGCAATGTACTTTATATTTATAAGTAATTTAGACTTTGTACCTACCTACCAGGCATAATTCCTAGATATAATAAAAAAGTCGGTTTGGTCTAAAGGGTACCATGCTAGAAACAGAGACCATGAGTTCTACTGGGCTAATCATACTCCTTCAGCCATATTAAGCCTCAGAGTGTGGTGGTTGTAGGAAGAAAATGTCTGTTGGATCGTTTGCCATCATGAGTTATTTGTATAAGTCAGATGGCAAACACCATTATATTTTCTTCTATTATTTGAGCAAATCAATTAGATGGCTCTATAAGTTGAATGTTATCTAATTATTCAGAAGCAAACTGATATTAGGCTATTCCAGTAGGAATAGTAATATTCACCATCCTAAGAAACCCCAAAGACAAATTGAGTTAGAAAATCAAGGAGTATACGAATCCCATGCACCTGCCACCACATACATTGGACAAACCAACAGAAGAATGTGCATTGAAGAACACAAGAACTCATTCAAAAAGGAACTAACTTCTTCCCTGGTCCAACACTTTAAAGTCACAGGACATGATATTGACTTTAAAAGACCAGAACTATCGCCAAAACTGAACACTTTAACAACAGAATAATCAGAGAAGCCATTGAGATAGAAGCACACAGCATGAACAACGAGATGACACCTCCGCCTACCAGCCATTTGAAACCCGCCCTTATTGACAAAAACAGGTCCCTAACACGAGGAATGACACCAGACCCACATCACAAGGTCCACACAGGATGTCACCACCGCATCCACCCAGAAAGCAGACCCAAACCCACACTGATCATAAAGCACGACCAAGGACCAGAAGCCAGACCGCAGCTGCAACATTAGCCATTCAAATCCAATCCATTCATGCAGCAGACTGACACCCACTATGAAGATGTAGCAACCACAAAGCCAAACAACAGCTATGTAGTCACCAGCTCAAATCTGCAGCACAGACTAGACTGAGCACAACCAAGCCCTCACCAACACAGGATACATCATCCAATCAGAGCACAGAAAACCCCATCCAATCAGAGCACAGCCAGCTCCCACCCAATCAGTTCAAACCCCACTAGCAGTTAAAGGAAGAAACAGCTGCGATCACACATTGCTCCCAGAAGCCTAAGTTGAAGCCTGAAGATGACGAATGAGACTTATTCAAACGTCGCCAAGACACTTCCAATTTTAACGGAGAAAACCCGAACAACCAAAGACCTATATACAAACAGTGAAACCTCAGAAAAATATATATATATATATATATATATATATATATATATATATATATATATATATATATATATACCGTATATACTATAGATAGAGCCAAGTAAAATAACATGAATATTTATTTGAATATTTATTTTTATACTTGATACTTAAATCTTGTTTGTTTGGATAATGCTTGCAGCTGCCTTCGAAAAGTAGGAAGAGGCTTCTATTAATTAAATACAGTTAATATACTCACCTGCTGTATTATAAATGATTCTCACCTTTTGTCATAGTAAAATAATTTGGTGGCAACTTCTTCAGTAGTTTTTTAGCTTTCAGATACAAACAAATGTCTCCCAATGCAATGTACTTTATATTTATAAGTAATTTAGACTTTGTACCTACCTACCAGGCATAATTCCTAGATATAATAAAAAAGTCGGTTTGGTCTAAAGGGTACCATGCTAGAAACAGAGACCATGAGTTCTACTGGGCTAATCATACTCCTTCAGCCATATTAAGCCTCAGAGTGTGGTGGTTGTAGGAAGAAAATGTCTGTTGGATCGTTTGCCATCATGAGTTATTTGTATAAGTAATTCAGATGGCAAAGCACAAATATATTTTTAACTTCTATTATTTGAGCAAATCAATTAGATGGCTCTATAAGTTGAATGTTATCTAATGTAAATTCAGAAGAAAACTGATATTAGGCTATTCCAGTAGGAATAGTAATATTCAGGTCTTCAACCATTCACTTGTATCTTTTTTTCTAATTGATGGCTCCTACTATCATCAATCTTGGTATCTTTCTGGCTTGCCCTCAAGGGTTGGGAGTGGGAGCATTATATATTGTAGAGTTCTCCTTCTGCATCATGGCCTTGCTCCTCGGAGCCTTCTGAAAGCCTCCTGACGTGGTGGTTGCCTCCGCTGCTACCAGCATCTTCTTCCCGCCGCGAGGAAACCATTTAAAAGCCCAGCTTCTGAAGCACGGAGGGAAGAAAGAAAGCCTGGCGGTGCAGTGAGAGGGCGCCGCCAGCCTTCTCGGCCGGCCTTTCACGGTTCGGCTGGACTGGGACCGCTTGGCCTGGGTCCGCAGTAACTGCCAGGCTGTGCCGAGGAAACCATTTAAAAGCCCAGCTTCTGAAGCACAGGGAGAAGAAAGCAAGCCCTGGCGGTGCAGTGAGACGGGCGAGCTGGGCGTTGCAGGAACTCACTGCACTGATGGCCAGGGCTTTGCTTTAAAAGAGTGCTTCAAAAGCCTGGCGGGGTTAAATGCTTAGGGCTGCCAGAAACCATCCAACGCTGAAAGCGGTGACCTGAGTCGCTTTCACCGCTCGCTGACTGGGACCGCTTGGCTCGGTCCGCGCGGGGGCAGAGGGGAGCCGCCAGCCTTCTCGGCTGAGGAGGGAGGTTTCCGACATGCCGAAAATGCGCTAACCGCCACCGCTCGGGTTGACTGGACCGCTTGGCTCGGGTCCGCTGCTAACTGCTCAGCCTTGGGCAAATGCCGGACGATCTCGCCGCCTTTTAGATTGTGTTCCTCAGAGATATCGAGAGACTGAGTATAAGCCAGGGGCCAGCACAAAAACGTGCTGAAAACTCGCTTATACTTCAGTATATACTGGTATATATATATATATATATATATGTGTGTGTGTGTGTGTGTGTTGTGTGTTCTGAGGTTTCACTGGTGTTTGTATGTAGGTCTTGGTTATTGGTTTTCTCCCATGTAAAATTGAACTTTCTGGTGACGTATTTGATAAATCCCATTAGGTAAGTCATCAGGCTTGGTGTTTACAGCTAATGTTTAGAGAAATGTTTACAGCACTAATAAACATACCTAGTTTGATGACAGATGTTGAATGATTAAAGACATAAGCTAGAATAGCTGGAAATTAAAGCTAATAGATCTTAAAGAAATTATCTAAAATAGAAGAACAATATATATATATTTGTTTTCTGAGGTTTTTCTGTGTTTTATGTATATTTTATTAAGTTTTTCCGCCAGAAATTGAAATGTTCATTTTAAGTCTCATTCATATCTTCAGGCTTCAGCTAAGTATTCTGGGAGCAATGTGATTGCAGTGATTTCCTTTTAACTGCTAGTGGGGTTTGAACTGATTGGGTGGGAGCTATTTGCCTGATTGGATGGGTTTTGTGCTCTGATTGGCTGGGGATGTGTCCTGTTTGGGTGGGGCTTTGTGCTCAGATTAATGTGAGTTGCAGGGGGATTTGAGCTGGTGAGTTGCATTGCTGTTGTTTGGCTTTGTTTGTGGCTCTTACACTAGTGGTGTCTGTCTGCTGTATGTATGATTGAGGGGTTTGAAATGGCTAATGGATTCCAGAGAAATAAGATTGCAAACTAATCCAAAAGAACCCCCACTAAAATCCAAGACAGAGAACAAGAAACATGCACAGCCTCCTCCCATATATAAAAGGCACCACAGACAGAATCAGCAAGATCCTCCACAAACATAACATCAAAACAGCATTCTGCACAAACCAAAAATATCACCATCCTAAGAAACCTCAAAGACAAAATTGAGTTAGAATAATCAAGGAGTATATGAAATCCCATGCAACACTTTGCCCCACCACATACATCGGACAAACCAACAGAAGAAGTGCACAGAACACAAGAACTCAGTCAAAAAGAGGAACCAACTTCTTCTGGTCCAACACCTTAAGCCACAGGACACGATATTGATTTAAAAAGACAGAACTATCGCCAAAACTGAACACTTTAATAACAGAATAATCAGAGAAGCCATCGAGATAGAAAACGCCCTACACAGCATGAACAAATGAGATGATACCTCCTACCAGCCATTTGGAACCTCACTATTGACAAACGAGTCCCTAACATGAGGAATGACACCAGACCCACACTCACGAGGTCCACACAGGATGTCACCACCACACATCCACCCAGAAAGCAGACCCAAACCCACACTTTCAGGAAGCACGAAAGGACCAGAAGCCAGACCGTAGCTGCAACATTAGCCATTTCAAACCCCTCCAATCCATACATACAGCAGACAGACACCCACGTAAGATGTAGCACGACCACAAACACGAAGCCAAACAACACAGCAATGCAACTCACCTCAAATCCTGCAATTCACATTAATCTGAGCACGCCCCACCCAAACAGGACACACCCCAGCCAATCAGAGCACAAAACCCCATCCAATCAGAGCTCCCACCCAATCAGTTCAAACCCCACTAGCAGTTAAAAAGGAAGAAACAGCTGCAATCACACATTTGAAGTTATTTATTTATTTATTTATTTTTTCAATTTATATACCTATCTCCCTAAGGACTCAGGCGGTTCACAGGCTGATTAAAATACATATAAATACAAATTAAAAACAACAATTAAAAACTTATTCTATTGCCTAATTTAAAAACAATATAAATAATAAAAACCCTTAAAACCAATAACTTTAAAATCTAATCCAGTCCGCGCAGATGAATAAGTGCGTTTTAAGCTCGCGGCGAAAGGTTGGAGGTCCGGAAGTTGGCGAAGTCCTGGGGAGTTCGTTCCAGAGGTGGGAGCCCCACAGAAGGCCCTTCCTGGGTGTCGCCAGGCAGCACTGCCTAGCTGGCGGCACCTGAGGTCCTCTCTGTGGGGCGCGAGTCGGTGAGAGGTATTTGGAAGCAGTAGGCGGTCCCGTAAATAGCCCGGCCCTATGCCATGGGCGCTTTAAAGATTGTCACCAACACCTTGAGCGCACCGGAAGGCCACAGGTAGCCAGTGCAGTCTGCGCAGGATAGGTGTAACACGGGGCCCGAGGGCTCCTCTATCACCAGCAGCCGCGTTCTGGACCAACTGAAGCCTCCGGATGCCCCTCAAGGGAGCCCCATGTGAGAGCATTGCAGTAATCCAGGCGAGGCGTCACGAGGCGTGGTGACCGTGCATAAGGCATCCCGGTCTAGAAAGGCGCAACTGGCGCACCAAGCGAACCTGGTGAAAAGCTCTCCTGGAGGCGGCGTCAAATGGTCTTCAAAAGACAGCCGTTCATCAGGAGAACGCCCAGATTGCGCACCCTCTCCATCGGGCCAATGACTCGCCCCAACAGTCAGCCGAGGACTCAGCTGACTGTACCGGGATGCAGCATCCACAGCCACTCAGTCTTGGAGGATTGAGCTTGAGCCTGTTTCTCCCCATCCAGACCCGTCACGGCCTCAAACACCGGGACAGCACTTGATAGCTTCATTGGGGTGGCCGGTGTGAAAAGTACAGCTGGGTGTCATCAGCGTACAGCTGGTACCTCACACGAAGCCACTGATGATCTCACCAGCGGCTTCATATAGATGTTGAACAGAGAGGCGAGAGAGATCGGCCCTGCGGCACCCCACAAGTGAGGCGCCTCGGGGCCGACCTCTGCCCCCTGTCAACACCGTCTGCGACGGTCGGAGAGATAGGAGGAGAACCACCGATGCGGTGCCTCCCTCCAATCCCCCAACGGCGCAGCAGGATACCATAGTCGATGGTATCGGCCGCTGAGAGGTCTAATAGGACCAGGGCAGAGGAACAACCCCTATCCCTGGCCTCAGAGATCATCCCTGCATGACCAAAGCCGTCTCTGCTGTAACCGGGCGGAAACCGGACTGGAGCAGGTCTAGATAGACAGTTTCATCCAGGTGCAGAGAAACTGATATGCCACCATACTCTCTACAACCTTCGCCGAGCGGGTTGGAGACCGGGCGATAATTACCTAAAACAGCCGGGTCCAGGAGGCTTCTTGAGGAGGGGTCACCGCCTCTTTCAAGGCGGCGGAAAGACTCCCTCCAACAAGGAGGCACCTGGAGCCAGCCTCGTGTCACCTCCTGAGTGGCCAGCACCAGCCAGGAGGGCACGGGTCCAGTAAACACGTGGTGGCATTCAGCCTACCCAACAACCTGTCCATGTCCTCGGAGCCACAGGGTCAAACTCATCCCAACAAATGTCACCAAGACCACCCTCAGACGCCTCATCTGAATCGCGCAATTTTGGTCTAGACCGTCTCGAGCTGAACGATTTTATCGTATAGATAACCGTTAAACTCCTCAGCACGTCCCTGCAACGGGTCATCCCGCTCCCCCCGGTGGAGGAGGGGGCGGGGCACCCGAAAAAAGGCGGCTGGGGGGTCATCTGCCGGCGCAATGAGGGAGGAGGCGTAGCAACGCCTCGCCCCAACAGTCAGCCGAGGACTCAGCTGACTGTACCGGGATGCCGCATCCACAGCCACTCAGTCTTGGAGGATTGAGCTTGAGCCTGTTTCTCCCCATCCAGACCCGTCGGCCTCCAAACACCGGGACAGCACTTGATAGCTTCATTGGGGTGGCCGGTGTGGAAAAAATAGCTGGGTGTCATCAGCGTACAGCTGGTCCCACACACCGAAGCCACTGATGATCCCACCCAGCGGCTTCATATAGATGTTGAAGGGGTGAAAGAATCGACCCCTGCGCCACCCCACAAGTGAGGCGCCTCGGGGCCGACCTCTGCCCCCCTGTCAACACCGTCTGCGACGGTCGGAGAGATAGGAGGAGAACCACCGATCGCGTGCCTCCCACTCCCAATCCCCCAACCGGCGCAGCAGATACCATGGTCGATGGTATCGAAAGCCGCTGAGAGGTCTAATAGGACCAGGGCAGAGGAACAACCCCTATCCCTGGCCCTCCAGAGATCATCCACCTGTGACCAAAGCCGTCTCCGTGCTGTAACCGGGCCGGAAACCGGACTGGAGCAGGTCTAGATAGACAGTTTCATCCAGGTGCAGAGGAAACTGATATGCCACCATATTTCTACAACCTTCGCCGCGAAGGTTGGAGACCGGACGATAATTACCTAAGACAGCGGGTCAGGAGGCTTCTTGAGGAGGGCCTCACCACCGCCTCTTTCAAGGCGGCCGGAAAGACTCCTCCAACAAGGAGGCACTCGTGTCGCCTGGAGCCAGCCTCGTGTCACCTCCTGAGTGGCCAGCACCAGCCAGGAGGGCACGGGTCCAGTAAACACGTGGTGGCATTCAGCCTACCCAACAACCTGTCCATGTCCTCGGAGCCACAGGGTCAAACTCATCCCAACAAATGTCACCAAGACCACCCTCAGACGCCTCATCTGAATCGCCGCAATTTTGGTCTAGACCGTCTCGAGCTGAACGATTTTATCGTATAGATAACCGTTAAACTCCTCAGCACGTCCCTGCAACGGGTCATCCCGCTCCCCCTGGTGGAGGAGGGAGCGGGTCACCCGAAACAAGGCGGCTGGGCGGGTATCTGCCGGCGCAAAGGGGGGGGGGGGGTAGCAACGCCTCGCTTCCCTCCGTGGCACTAGGTAGGTCCTAGGATAGGATCTAACTAGTGTCCGATCAGCTTCTAAACGGCTAGACCTCCAGGAGCTCTCTAGGCGTCTTCTCCGGCGTTCATCCCCTCAGCTCCTCGGAGAACCAAGGAGCCGGTTGGGATCTGCGCCGGGTCAGAGGCCGCAGAGGCACGACACGGTCTAAAGCCCCAGTCGCAGCCTGCCAGGCTGCGGCTAGTTCCTCTGCCGTGCCGTGAGCCAGACCTCAGGAAGTGGCCCAAGCTCCGTCCGGAACCTCTCCGGGTCCATCAGGCGCCTGGGACGGAACCAACGTTGTGGTTCCGTCTCCCTGCGTGTTGAGTGGCGGTCAGAAAGTCCAGGCGAAGGAGAGTGATCTGACCATGACAAAGGTTCTATGACTACATCTCTCAAAT